>NC_091471.1:108285614-108585614 GCF_036971445.1 Narcine bancroftii | reverse complement strand
AAGTGTGATTTCACCAGGGATTTGTAGAGTTGCAACATGACCCTTCGACTCTTGAACTCAATCCCCCTGACTAATGATGCCTAGCATTCGATTGACCTTGGCAACCTTGAGGAATGTATGGATTTGGACCCTTTGATCCTCCACACTGTTAAGTATCTGTTCATTAACCCTGTACTCAGCCTTTAGGTTTTCTCTTCCAAATGCATCACCTCACACTTATCTAGGTTGAACACTTTTTCCACCCAACTCTGCATCCTATCTATGTTCACACTATCTACAATTCCTACAACCTCCATATCATCCATAAACTTAATGACCCATCCTTCTGCTTCTTCATCTCGGTCATTATTAAAAATCACAAAAAATCTCAGAACAGATCCTTGTGGAGCTGCACTAGTTATTGGCCTTCAGGTAGAATCCTTTCCATGCACTACTCTCTGCATTCTATAGGCAAGGTAAATCTGAATGCACACAGCCAAGGTTCCAATGCCAACTTTCTAAATGATACTCTCATAAGAGGATTTTGTCAAATGCCTCACTAAAACCCATAGACACCATATTCATCAATTTCTTTTGTTACTTCCTCAAAGATCTCAATTAGACATGAAGCTTGACCTTGCCCTCACAAAGTAAAGTGGACTGTCCCTGAGAAAACTATACTTCTCCAATGCTCATCATTTTTGTCCTTAGAGAGAAATCCTCTCTAATAGATTGCACACCACTGATGTAAATTCTCTGGTCTATAATTCCCAGGATTCTCTCTATGACCTTCCTTAAAGGAGGGACAGCATTTGCCAGTCTCCAATTCTCCAGCCTCTTCCCTGTGGCCAAGGAGGATGCAAAGGTCATAGCCAACACCCTAGCAATCTCTTCCCTCTATTCCCATAGCAATCTGGGGTATATGGCATCCAGTCCTGCGGACTTATCTATCCTAATGCTTTTAAGAAGATCCAGCACTTCTTTCTTAATCTCAACAGGCTTGTTCTATTCTGACCTCCACCTTGATCAAGGCACTTTTCTCTGGTGAATACTGAAGCAAAGTATTCATTTAGGACCATCTCAAGCTCCTTTGCCTTCACGTCAAATTGTCTCAGGTAAATCTCTGCCTCACTTAGAATTAGGTCTTTCACCAATTTCTGTAAATGATACATAGAAATGGCCAAACTTTAAAATGGGCAGAGATAAATCTGATATAACAAATTAATGTTTTATTTCCCATCACTGCTTGACTGTATTTCATGAAAAAGTAATTGGGCTGTCAGTTCAAATGAATCTCTTGCTCCTTTTGTTAGTTGACGAATGTGCAGCATGAAGACGTTTGTTGGTAATTGAAGTAAAATTACGAGCTCTGTTGGTTGGACAATATTAGTGCTATTTATAGGCAGATGCCACACCCTGCTTGTATTTCATTCTTTCACCAATGCTTTCTTTCAATGAAGCAACCCTCCTGAGATGACTGGGACTTTTTAAAAATGGAGAACTGGTCTGCTAGACTCTGTGGCTGAAACCTATGAGTAATGGAAAATGCATTTCAGCTTTTCGTCTGTGCTCTTCCACTTTTTCCAGGTCAGAGATGAATTTGAATTGCAAGCAAGGATGTTACCATTCTGCAAGCACATGTGCCAGAATAGACCACATCCATTTTTAAGAAAAACAGTGTTGAATTACAGAGGTGTGTTATTTGGTGAATTTACTTAGACAATTTTCATTCTAAAGCCATAGTCGTCAGAAAATGTTAACATAGAAACTTATTGGAAGTAAACAAGAAAACCTGCAGGTGCTGTGGTCCAGTGCTGGAGAAACTGTGCATCCATAGAACATGAAAGGCATTTTGATCCTGAATCCTTCAGGAGTGCTAAGAAACCATAGATGCCTGAATTTAAAAGATGCGGAGAGAGGGGAAAGAGGAAGGGAAAGGGAAGGAAGAGGTAATAAGTGGATACAGGTTGGAAAGAGGCTGAGAAATGAAAGGGGAAAGAGGACAAAGAGGATAGCTCTCTGATAGGAGAAGGAAGGGGTTGGGGAGCTGGAGGAAGGGAGACAGGGATGAGGAATAGAGAGACTGGAGGAGGGGAATAAACAGAAAATGGGCAAGTTGACATTGATGCTATCTAGTTGGAGAATGGAGATGCAGTATCAGACACTGTTATTGGAGGAACAGCATAAAAAAGGTTCATCTTTTAAAATAACCCTGCTATCAAAATTTGATTGAAAGTTCCACTTTTTGTAAATTGGAACAATGCTATTCTCTGTATTTTAGAGCAAATTAAGACAAATATTATCTTCTTCTATTTCTGCAATGTTACTTTGATTCAGACAATAAGATTCTTCAGTCTTTCCAGCAGCCATCTGGTCAATCAGCTATAGCTCGTGACTGGTCCTCCTCTGCAATCAGGAAATAAATTTGGCAAAATGCAGGAATAACATAGTCCAATGACAACCCTTTATCTTTGACTTTCAAAAAGAATTGATCAAATTCCGCATATGCACTTCTGCACAATGAACCTTTAAACCAGCAACCGAAACTAGGTAAACTAAAATCATAATTTTCCAATGGGATACATTACTTATTTGCTCAAAACCATACAACAATAATGCAATAACATCCTCAAACTCATTCTATGCAATCAACATCATAACAATTTGGTGCCTCACCCCATGTTTTGGTTCTGCCAAATGGATGTGAGGCGTGGTGATGGAGGACCCAAGCAAATTCAGCTAGGACTCAAGCAAATTTGTTGCAGCCATGCACCAGCCAGCACCCCTTGATATCCACCAGGAGTGACCGGGCCGGCTACCAATTGGTTACCCCGGATGCCTAGGCCCTGATTGGCCCCCCTGCAATCCATTAGTGGTGATTGGCCAATTTCACCACTCTGCATGCGGCCTATGGGAAAGGACATTTCAGCCTGCACGATGCTTTGCCGGTTGATGCATTCAATGGCCATTTCCTGTGTCGGCCTGATGTGCAGGCACGATGAACTATTAACAGTTTTTCTCTCTATTGCCTGGTCAAAACTTCAAAGAGTCCCGTGGAAATAACTTATTTTTAAAATTAATTCGGTGGCTGTTGATGTTGAGGGTAAGGTCATATTGTTCGTGAAACTGGTGATAAGCTGCCATTCTGAAATTCTGCAAGAGCTTTCAATTGTGGCTTTGTACAACTGATTTACCATACATTTGTTTCAGAGACCAATTATATTAGCAAGACTTGAAGTTTCATGGTTATCTGAACAAAGGCGTTTTTATGGTCCAGAAATTTTGTTGTGTTAATTCAGCTGAAGTTCACCAGTGGCTGAGGTGGGATTTGTACACATGGCTGCAGGTCATTTGTCCTACCTTCTAACATATTAATTCAAGATTATAATCGTTTGTTATTTTAGTTTATGTTATCAATTCATTGGATGCATAGTTTATAATGGTAAAAGGAAAGTTAATCAGTCATAACCCCCTATTCCACTGGTATTCTGTCCCAGGATTTACTGGGACAGGGTCCAGTGGAAAAAGAACATTCTCCGAATGCCGGCGTCAAATGACATCATTTCATGCTGGGGATTAACTGTCTCTACCCCTACTCTTACCCCGGTGTTTGCTGACGCTGGCCTGCTGATAAAACCAGTGGAAAAGGGAGAGCAGAAAGTCACCCGTTTCCAGTTGAAGGTAGAATACTCCGATCCCCGGGGATGAGTGTGTTCAGTGGAAAAGCATTTAGTGTCCCAATTAAGGGTGGTCCAGTGGAAATGGCACACAGGGCTTCCTATTCTGGGACACTGCACAGCCAATCAACTGGGATGCCAGTGGAAAAGGGGCGATGATGAATCAAATTATTCAGTTGTGATGTCTCTGGTCAAATCCTTACTCTTTTTTTCCCCCCTCTTCTTAACTCTGTGATCTCAGGAAATTTATTCAAACTGCTTCTGATTTTTAAAAAAATTCCTGTGATACAGTTTACTGATGAAAACAAAAAGGCAGAAGTTGAAGGGACATACAAGTATAGGATAAGGTCAGATTTCATGAGAAACGTGGCAGATTGTGGTTGAAGAGGTGGCTGGACAATGAGGCAGTTAAACCACTTTTTGTAAAAGTGAATTCCTATTTAGTCACTGCTTTTCTCAGGAAAAGTTTGTGTAAGAACTGAAACAGAAACACAAATTTGTAAATTGCAACATATCCACTACAGGGAGGGTTTACATTGTAGAAAAAGTCACCTGTTTCTGTAATGCAGCAAATTTCTTGAAGCCTTTTGACTATATAACTGACATGGATTAAAAATTAACCAATTCCATTTCTATAAGAGGCATGGTGGACTTAATCTTTAATAATATTATTTTTATTAGTTTATATCCTTGTTTAAAGTACAGAAATTTTGATTTTTCTTTTCCTGAATTGTTTGTTTTATGAGAACCACCCAAGATGGATTTCGAGATTTGATTAACATGCATAGTTTTAATTTTGCTTTTTCCCTTTGCAACTGTTACACTTCTAATTTACCTGTGCATCTACCTAAGAGAACGATTTAAAGAAATAATATCTATATTTTCAATTTCACCCTTGACAAATTTTCTGCTGTTGCTTTTACAATTTCCTCAGCATTTTCCCTTAAAGACAATTTTACACAGGTGATTTATAGTTTTGAGTTAAATAAAAGGGTATTAGACCAATACCAATATAAACACAGACACACTCAGACATACAGGCCTATTAACAGACACATCAATACCGATGGAGTCTTGAATGCCTACACACACACACACACACGCACAAAATCATCCAATGCTTAGGCTTTATCAGCCTGAGTCACAAATCCTAACAATGACACTTGGGTCCTGTAACTGGCATCCTCAGATGCTGTTAGCCTCTTGAGATCTTCCAAATGTTTTCTTTTTGCTCCAGATTCTAGCATTTGCAGTCTTTCGTGTAGTCTATGGTCATCTTAGTTCAATTTTCCATGATTTCCAGCTTCCAGTTCTGATGAGCTATTTATTTCAAAATGATGTCATGGGAGGTTGCTTAATATCACATTGATCCTCCATTGTTATCATCAGATGGAAAATTCTGGTGCACTAAAACCTGTGAGGCCAAATACACCTCTAACTGCATCTACATTTGCTCATTATACCTCCATCATAGGCCAGATCTCAAACAATGAGGAGATGAAGTACAGGAGGGAGATAGAGAGGATAGTGTCATGGTGTTAGGAAAACAACCTTTCCCACAGTGTCAACAAAATGAATGAGCTAGTCAGTGACTTCAAGAAATAGAAGGGAACACATGCCCCTGTATATTTCAATGGTCCTAAGGTACAGATATTGGAAATGATTGACACCTTTAAGTTCTTTGGAGTAAGTATCACCAACAACCAGTCCTGGTCCAACCACAATAATTCTGTGACCAAGAAATCACATCAATTATTCACTCTTAAACCTAAGGAAAGCCTACATGTCCCATGGTATCTTACCATTTTTTACAGATTGACCAGTGTAAGAATCCTGTCCAATGTATCACAACTTGGGACTGGAACTGCTCTGTTCAACATGACAAGAAATTACAGAAAGCTGTGCAAATAGTCCAGACCATCTGCTCCATCTACTCCATCTACATCTCACAGGAGAGGTGCCAATGTATTAAAATGTCACACTCTTTACACCTCCCTTCCATCAGCTTAAAAACACAAACCTCAAGATTGAAGGACAGCTTCATTCCTGCTGTTATCACTCACTGGTAAAAGATAAGCCCCCTATATCTGTTACCTGTTTGTTTCTCTATACCCTAGACTTTGTCTATGTGAGTGGCTTCCTGTAACACTGCACAATGCACTTTTGTTTTATTATATACTATCTGGATATATGAGTTGACTTGTCTGGATAGCAAATAAAACAAAGCTTTTCATTGGAACAATAAACAATTCAATTTGATTCTTTCTTTTCTTTTTAATATATTTTTATTGAGTTTAACATATAAGCATACATAATAAATGATGATTACAATTGTACCAAATGGAGAGGAAAAAAATGTGATAATCTATATTAATATTTACTGTAATAACTCCATCTAGTATTAAACGTAATGAATGCAACCATATCAGACCTATTACTAGACCGTTATTTTAAAATAATAAGGACAAAACAAAAATTAAAACCTAAAGGACTAAAACTAAACTAATCTAATCCCCTCCCTCTTATCAAGGTAACCTTTTTTTGAGAAGAAAAAATATCAATAATGATGTGGAATTACTGGTGACCCCTGGAGAACAGACAAAGAATTACCAGAATGTTCTATTGACTCTTCCAATTATAAAACAAATTCTAAGAACCGTCCCCATAACTTCATAAATTGAAACTTTCTATCTTTAATATATCTGATTTTCTCTAAACTTAAACAGGACATGATATCATAGAACCACTGTGCATGAGTAGGGGATACATCAAATTGAATTTGATTCAATTCAATTTCATTCATGAGTGGTGAGATGGAAATGGAGAAATAGAGGAAGAATTTTAAATCTTGACTTTTTTCCTGAGAACAAAGTACATGTCATTTCTTATTCAGTCCTTCTAGTCCCAAAATTTAACACTGCTGGATGAGATGTTCTAAGATCCTGCATCTCATACATGAATGCTAATCAGATCTTGTTCACTTAAGCTAGGAGTTGCAATGTAATTTGTTTCTGAGTGTAAAAAAAAACACTACAGTGTCTGTACTAGGGTGAACTAGGAGGTAGTTTGTAGGAGAGGCAGAGGTCCGCCATGTAAATGAACATTTCTGGGGCTCTGAAGCAAGGCTGAACAGTGAACAGATAGCTGAAATAGTGCTAACTCTTCTTGTCAGCAGATGCTATATCCCTGTCCAAGAAGCTGAAGAAAGCAAAGTTATCATGGCTTTATTTAAAACCTGTAAACCAAATAAAGGAGCATAGATGTTTTTACAATCTTTTAATGACACTAAAATCGTAATATGAACATCCTAATTTGGTTTGTGAAGGCCCATTAAAGATACAGACAGAGTTGTTGGGCTTTGTAATGCTGCACTGTCAATTTCAACTTGGTGTTCTCAATGAACCTATTGAAAGCAGTTACAGGCATGTAGCCTATGGGAACAATCTCTGCTGCCTGCTCTTAAGGGGGCATACAAGCAACACCCTTTCAGCTACATTGAAGTATTACTATTGAGTAAATAGATATTGATTGAGGGAGAATGGAAGAGGACTCCAAGGTGGTCAGATTGGATAGACTGCTGAAGGCAATTTCTGCAGAGAGAATGTTTTTGTGGAAGGGTCCACCGAGACCCTGTATGTTTGAATGTTGGCCTGAAAATAGTATCGTTGCTCTTGGCTGCTCTGTGAGTAAATAAAAAGAGTTGTTTTTATCAACAAACTGTATTGAAAATAATGGTTGCAGTATATAATAATATGCCATCGATGAAGCAAATCTAAATTCCTCATAATTGTTAGGAATTTCTCAATGCGCATTTAGACAACCACAAACTGGTACAATATTGGTTTCCCTAAATTAAACCCATTTTTAATTTTATTGTATTGATCTTTTCTTTGAGTTGTGCAAGCAAATTTCAAAGCCACTCACATTCTATCCTCTGGGAAACACAGGTCCCTTTAATCACTTCTGTCTTGCTTATAGAACCATAGAACTATTAAAAACTTCTAGACTGTGCCGAACTATTTTTTTTGCCTAGTCCCACTGACCTGCACCCAGCCCATTGTAATGGAGGATTTAGACCAGCTTATGCAAGAAGGGATGCAGTTGCATTAGAAGACATAATCTAAATTCCACCATGGGGCCCAGGATGCAGTTGAATAGGAAGACATTATCTAAATTTACACTATGGAGCCCAGGGATGCATGTGAATCAGTAGACATTATCCAACTTCCAGCATGAGGCCAAGAGATGCAATTGTCTTTTGTTGGTCGCAGATTGTCAGGAGACCTTGAAGATAATTAAATCATTTGTTCAAAGAGATAAGATCTGAAGTAAACAACTTTTGGGTAATATAAGCCATGGTCCCACTGCTGAAGTTTGAGATTCTCCAAGAGGTGGCAACATCTCTTAGCAAGAAGAAGAACTTCAAGATTCCAACCAACGTCCCAGTCCAGGGAGGTGGAGCAGCTGCTACTGGCACCCAGACAACCGACTAAAAGTGTGCAGTCGTCGCCTCGCTTTGGCAGTTGGGACCAGTCCAGGCATTGATAAGTCTAATTGGGAAGGGATTGCATGTTGTAGTGTGAATTCAGTGTTAGATTTAGTAATAAAGACTTGTATAAACTGAACTGCTCTCGGTGTGTGTCTATTTTCTTTCGGTAGCTCGAACACTGTGACCATTCTAAAACGAATAAAGTGAGAGGTACAAGTTTACCCAAGACACCCATAGCCCTCCATACCTCTCCCATACATGTACCTGTCCAAATTCTTAAATGTTAAAATTGAGCCCGCATTCACCACCTTAGCTGGCAACTCGTTCCACTCTATTTTCTGTGTGAAGAAGTTCCCCCACACGTTCCTCCAAAACTTTTCCCCTTTTACTCTTAATCTATGTCCTCTGGTTTGTATCTCACCTACCCTCAGTGGAAAAAGCTTATCTCCATTTACTCTGTCTATTCCTCTCATAATTTTAAACACCTCTATCAAATCTCCCCTCATTCTTCTACACTCCAGGGAATAAAGTCCTAACCTATTTAACCTTTCCCTGTAATCAGTTCCTGAAGTCTTGGCAACATCCTAGTAAATCTTCTCCGTTCACTTTCTAATCTTATTGATATCCTTCTTGTAGTTAGGTGACCAAAATTGCACAACATACTCCAAATTTGGCCTCATCAATTTCTTATACAATTTTACCATAACTTCCCAGCTCCTGTAATCATTACTTTGATTTATGAAGGCCAATATGCCAAAAGCTCTCTGTACAACCCCTACCCACCTGTGACGCCACTTTCAAGGAATCGTGTATCTGTATTCCCAGGTCCCTCTGTTTTATCACACTCCTCAGTGCCCTTTCTTGGTTTGTCTTTCCAAATGCAACACCTTACACTTGTCTGCATTAAATTCCATCTGCCATTTTTCATCCTTTTTTTTCCAGCTGGTCCAGATCCCTCTGCAAGCTTTGAAAACCTTCTTTGCTGTCCACAACACTCCAATCTTAGTGTCACCTGCAAACCTGCTGATGCAATTTACCACATTATCATCCAGATCATTGATATTGATGACAAACAACAATAGTCCTGTGATCTCTGAGGCACACCACTAGTCACAGGCCTTCAGTCTGAGAAGCAATCATCCACCACTACTCTCTGGCTTCTCCCACCCAGCCATTGTCGAATCTAGCTCACTACTTCAGTGTCTGAACTTTCCTGACTAACCTTCCATGTGGGACCTTGTCAACGGCCTTACTAAAATCCATGTAGACAACATCTACAGCCTTTTCTTTATCAACCTTCCTGGTAACATCCTCTATAAACTCTATTATAAGATTTGTTAAACACAACCTACCATACCCAAAGTTTCTGGTTATCCTAATAATTGTACCTTCAATCTCTTAAAACACCTTTCAATAGTTTACCTACTTCTGACGTCAGGCTCACCAGCAGGGTAACATTTGGAGACTTTTTTAAACAAGGGAACAACATGAGCTGCCCTCCAATTCTTCTACATCACACCCATAGCTAAGGATATTTTAAATATTTCTGCTAGAGTCCCTGCAATTTCTACACTAGCCTCCTGTGTGGTCCAAGAGAGTATCTTGTCAGGCCCTGGGGATTTATCCACCCTTATTTCCTCCTTTTTAATCTATATCGGTCCCATGACTTCACTGCTTGTTTCTTAACTTCTCGTGACTCTGTCTGCTTCTTAAGTGAATACTGATAAAAAAAAATTGAATATCTCCCCCATCTCTTTTGGCTCCATACAAAGCCAACCACTTTGATCTTCAAGGGGACAAATGTTGTCCCTTACTATTCTTTTGCTCTTAATATATCTGTAGAACCCCTAGGGTTTTTCTTCACATTGTCTGCCAAAGCAACCTAAAGTCTTTTTTTTTTAGCCTTCCTGATTTCTTTCTTGAGCGTTTTCTGGCATTTTTAATATGCCCCAGGTACCTCATTTGCTCCATGTTGCCTATACCTGCTATACATCTCTCTTCTTCTGAACAAGATCCCCAATATCCCTCAAAAACCAAGGTTCCCTATACCTGCTCACCTTCCCTTTAATCCTGACAGGAACATACAAACTCTACTCTCAAAATCTCACCTTTGAAGGTCCTCCACTTACCTCACATATCCTTGCCCAAAAACAACTTATCCCAACCCACGCACTCTAGATCCTTTCTCATTTCCTCATAATTCTTTTTTTTCCAATTTAGAATCCCAATCCAGAGCTATCCTTCTCCATAATTTAGAATCAAAATCAGAATTTATTGTCATGAACAAGTCATGAAATTCAGTGTTTTTTGACATTAATAATATAAAAAAAATTAATAGTGCACAAAAAGTAAGTCAGTGTCCTTGGATCATTGATTATTCAGGAATCTGATACCAGCAGGGAAGAAGCTGTCCTTGTGCCTTTAAGCTCCTGTTTCTTTTCATCAATGGTAGCAGAGTGAAGAGGGTATGGCCTGGGTGGTGGGGGATTTTGAGGATAGAGGATGCTTTTTTAAGATATCCCCTCATGTAGATGTCCTCGATGGAGTAAAGATTGGTGCCTATGATGTCGCAGGCCGAGTTAACAACTCTCTGGAGTTTATTCTTTTCCCGAAAACCAGGCAATGATGCAACCAGCCAAAATGTTCTCTACAGTACATCTATAGAGGTTTATGAGAGTCTTTGGTGACATACCGAATGTCCTCAGATACCTCACTAAGTATAGCCACGGGGAGCCTTCTTTGTGATTGTTTCAATGTGGAGGATCCAGGTCAGATCCTAGGAGATGTTGACACCCAGGAATTTGAAGTTTTTGACCCTCTCCACTACTGAAACTAAAGACATTATTATCACTGAACACAAAATGTTCTCCTATACATACTTCTGTTACCTGTCCTGTCTTGTTCCCTAAAAAGAGATCCAATATTGCATTCTCTCTAGTTGGTACCTCTATATATTGATTTAGAAAACGTTCTTGAATACATTTGACAAACTCCAAAACATCCAACCCTTTTACATTGTGGGAGTCCCAGTTAAAATGTGGAAAATTAAAGTTCTATGGCGGCTCACCACAGGCAGGCGAACCAGCCCCACTTGTAAAGCACGTGGTGTGGCAGCCGACCAAAATGGCGCCGACGGGGGTTTCCCTTCCTTCCAGCATGGGGCTCCAAAATCTGCGTTGGAGGACCACGTGATGCCCGTGTGACGTCAGCACCTTCCAGCACGGTCCTCAGCTAGGTCTGGGCTGGGAGTACAAGTACAGCCTGCAATAAACTAGTCTGCTCACTGAGCTCAACCCATCTGGTTGTGTGTGTCATTGCAGGAGCAGTGTAGCCATTGCTACAATTGGTAACCTTGACTGGTTCAAATGTCTTTGAACCCATCATGAGCGAGCCTGGGATCAGCTCTATAGCCGTTAAACTGCCTGAATTCTGGGTTCAGGAGCCAGAGACCTGGTTCGGCCACGCGGAGGCCCAGTTTCATCTCTGCCAGATTTCATCTGACATGACCAAATTCTACCATGTGGTCGCTGCCCTGGACCAGGTCACCGCCAGACACGTGATGCACCTTGTTCAGCACCCACCCACCGAGGACAAATACGAGACCATCAAGCGAGTGCTTACTGAGTCCCTTGGACTATCCAGACACCAGCGTGCTGCTCGGATGCTGCATCTCGATGCCCTGGGGGACAGTCCCCGATGGAACTGATGGACGAGATGCTCGCGCTCATGGGTGGGCACACCAACTGCCCACTCTTCGAGCACATCTTCCTCAACCATATGCCTTGGGACATCGAGCCATTGCTGGTCCAAGAGAGCTTCACCGACCCGAGGAAGGTCGCCCAGAAGGCCCAAGAGCTATGGCTCGCATGATTCCCAGAGGGCTCAGTGATCCAGCAGGTCATGAGGCATGGACACAACCACGCCAGGCCTGCCCCTAGTGCTGCGGTAGAACATCCGGCCCCTGCAGGGGCCTCCAAGAGCATAACCAAGGCCACAGCATCCGCTTCAGTCCTCTGCTTCTACCATCAACGCTGGGGATCCAAGGCTCGGAAGTGTCGTCAGCCCTGCTCGGTCCAGGGAAATGACCAGGCCAACCACTGTTAATAGCTGCGGCGGCTGGCCAAGGACACAGCCTCCTTTACCTGAGGGACTCAGTCAGTGACTGGCAGTTCCTCGTTGACACTGGAGCCCAGATCAGCATTATCTCAGCCATGGCCGTCGAGTCCAGGAACCGACCTCATGGACCTTCCAAACATGCGGCCAATGCAACAGCAATCCGGACGTACGGAGACAAGACAGTCCACTTCCAGATCGGCCAATGGAATTTCACGTAGAGGTTCACCGTCTTGTCCCTCCCAACTGCCATCCTGGGTGCAGACTTCCTCCTCACACATGGGCTTCTGGTGGACATTCGAGGTAGGCATCTGTACTTTCCAGGCCATTCGCCTCGATGCCTCCTGTTCGGAGCAACCGCAGATGGCCACGATCAGCATGCCCAGAGCTGAGTTCCAACGAATCCTGGACAAGTTCCCGACTCTCCTCAAGCCACAGTTCTCTGCTGCCTTGCTGCGCCATGGGGTGTTCCACCACATCTCCACCCAGGGCCCACCGGTCACACCAAGGTACGCCGGCTCCTGCCTGACAAGCTCTAGGTAGCGAAGGAGGAGTTTTTGCACCTGTTGGAGCTGGGGATCATTCGGCAGTCCGACAGCCCGTGGGCCTCGCCACTCCACCTGGTCCCGAAAGCCTCCAGTGGCTGGCGTCTCTGTGGAGACTATGAGGCAATCGTTCCTGACCGTTACCCCATCCCTCACATCCAAGACTTTACGGCCAACCTGCACGGTGTGAGGGTCTTCTCCAAGGTTGACCTGGTGCGCGGATATCACCAGATCCTGGTGCACCCTTGTCCTGGGTAAACTTGTACCTCTCACTTTGTACATTTTAGATTGGTTACAGTGTTTGAGCTACTGAAAGAAAATAGACACACACGCCGAGAGCACTTCAGTTTATACAAATCTTTATTACAAATTCTAAAGCTGATATCAAACTACAATATGCAAGCCCTTCCCAATTATACTTATCAATGCTTGGACTGGTCCCAACTGCTGAAGCGAGGCAACGACTGCACACTTGTAGTAGGTTCTCGGGGCACCGGTAGCAGCTTCTCCACCTCCCCCAACCGGAACGTTGGCTGGACTCTAGGAGTTCTTCTTCTTGCTGAGAGATGTTGCCACCTCTCGGAGAGTCTCCAACTTCAGCAGCGGGACCATGGCTTATATTACCCAAAAACTGCTTACCCAAGCACCTATTCCCAGCACAGTAAGAAAGATAAGCGAGCAAGCTAGCAGGCCTAGGCTTCTATCGATTAACATAATTTTCAGCTTATCACTTTGAATACAATGGTTTATTTTGCATCAAGGCTAGGCCTCTGATAGTCTGTGACCAAAACAGGCAGGAAGATTAAATGTTCTTGGTACACAGATGTCCTTTCATCAGATAACTGCATCTTTGGGCCCCATGGTGGAATTTAGCTTATGTCTGCTGATTCTTAAAAACAAACAGGTTCTCAGCCTTGCAGAAGAAAAGGCTGCAAAAGTAAAAAAAACATGGTTTAAATCTGAAGCAAAAGGCATGGTTTAAATCCTCTAATACATCCCTGAAGACATACCCAAGACGGCCATCATCACCCCCTTTGGCTTGTTTGAATTCCTGCGCATGCCATTCGGGCTCAAGAACGCCGCTCAGACCTTCCAGTGCCTCATGGACTCTGTGGGCAGGGACTTGGATTTCGTCTTTATTTATTTGGACGACATCCTCATCGCCAGCAAGGACCGGGCGCCACACAAGGCCCACCTATATGCCCTTTTCTTTCGGTTGGCCGACTTCGGCCTTACCATCAACCTGGCCAAGTGCCAGTTTGGGAAAGAGTCCATGCAGTTCCTAGGCCATACCATCACAGCCGAAGGAGCCATGCCCGCCGCTGCAAAGGTCGCTGCTATCAGGGAGTTCGCACACCCAGACAGCCTCAAGGGGCTGCAGGAGTTTGTGGGTATGGTCAACTTTTACAACCGTTTCATCCCGAGAGCTGCACGCATCATACAACTGCTGTTCACTCTCATCGCAGCCAAGCACAAGATGCTCGCTTGGAACCCAAAAGCCTGCACCGCATTCGAGGCCATCAAGGATGCCCTTGCGAAGTCCGCCATGCTTGCCCACCTGCATACCGACTTGTATATGGCACTCTCTTTCGATGCCTCTGCCATAGCCATCGGTGCCATCCTGGAGCAGCAGGTGAATGGATATTGGATGCCACTGGCATTCTTCAGCCGCCTGCTTCACCCACCGGAACGCAAGTATAATGCCTTCGACCGCGAGTTGCTGGACATGTACCTGGCGGTGTGGCATTTCCACTATTTTTTGGAAGGGAGAACTTTTACCATGTTCACCAACCACAAACCCCTCACCCAGGCAATCGCGATAGCAAAGGATCCCTGGTCGGCCTGCCAGCAGCATCACTTCTCCTTCGTGTTGGAGTTTACCACCGACATTCGGCACAGCGGGCAAGGACAATGTGGTTGCTAATGCACTCTTGTGATGGTCTGGGAATGGTTCAGCCACATTCACATGGATGTCGCCGGGCCCTTACCCGTTTCCCAGGGCAACCATTACCTGTGGTGGACCACACTACTCGCTGGCCTGAGGTGATTCCGTTGCCAGATGCCTCCACCGACTCCTGTTCCTGAGCACTGTTGCATGGTTGGGTCGCCCGGTTCGGCTTCCCGGGTCACCTCACCAGCGATTGGGGCACCCAGTTCACATCTGCACTCTGGGCACAGCTCACCAACAGGTTGGGGATCCAGCTACACTGCATCACGGCCTACCACCCGCAGGCCAATGGATTGGTCAAACGTCTGCATCGCCACCTTAAGTCGGCGCTCATGGCCTACCTCACCAGCCCCGACTGGGTGGATGAACTGCCTTGGGTGCTCCTGGGCATCCCCTCCACTCCCAAGGAAGATCTGCAGGTGTCATCAGCTGAGCTGGTCTGCGGTGCACCTCTGACACTACCTGGTGAGTTTGTCAATGCACCTCACAATCCCCAGTGGTCTCCACATGAACTATTTCCTCACCTCAGGGCACGCTTGGACTTGTTTGAACCCCCACCACCACCCAGGCATGTCTCGCGCCCGTCTCATGTTCCCAGTGAACAGCTTTCCGCGGAGTACATTTTTGTTTGGCAGGGCCCAACCATGGCACCACTGCAGCAACTGTACGAGGGGCCATACAAGGTTGTGCAGCGTTCTGGCTCGATGTTCACGCTGGACATTAGCGGCAGACGGGAGCTGTTTAACATGGACAGGCTGAAACCAGCGCACCTTGATCCCACTGAGCGTTTCCCAGCCCAAGAAGGAAGGCCGCCCAGCAATAAAGGAGAATGGCGCCGGTTCTGGGTGGGGGGGGGGGTGGTGTGTGGTGGCTCACACCGGTCCTGCTTGTAAGCCATGCAGCAGGGCAGCCGGCCAAAATGGTGCCATGGGGGTTTCCCTTCCTTCCAGCATGGGGCTCAGAAACCCACGCTGAGGGTCTGGGCTGGGAGTATAAGTACAGCCCAGCAGCCTGCAATAAACTAGTCTGATCACTTAGCTCAACCCATCTGGTTGTGCGTGTTATTGTTGGAGCAGTGTAGCCGCCGCTACAGTTCCCTACTATCACAACTTTATGTTAGCTGCATTTGATCATATTTGTTCCTCCAATTCTCGTTGACTATTTCCAGTCGATATATGAAATATTAAAGAATGCAAATCACCTTGGACGCTTGTGAATATAAAATGCTGTAAGAAATCCCTGAATATTGGGTCAAAATCACCTTCAAAACATCAGATTGTTTATTAATTATTGCAGAAGAGGGTGAAATTCCACTCATCTCTGTGCATAGTTCATTTAATCTTCCATCACTATTCCATCTGCAAATCTCAGCTGACCCCTAAATGGAGCATTGAGAACCTGGCTGCTCTGTCAAGAGGCAAACATGCCCAGGGTTTTGCTTTGTTGATTGTAGCTGTTACTGCACTCATATGATGATGAAGGGATTTACTCACGAATGTTTCATGAACTGGTCGCACAGCAGAGGGAGCTACATTCACGTTTAAGGTAAATTGTCTGTCCAGAAATTATTTTTTTATATTTATGTTCAGGTACTAGATGGTAGAAGCTGAATCTGGCCATTGAAACCTATGCTGATCAATTACACCCAAATAACCTACTAACCCCATATATTTTTATGGGGTAGGAGGAAAACTAGAGAATCCCCACACATATCATGGGGAGAATATGCAAACTCCTTACGGACAGTGCTGGATTCAAACTCAGGTCACTGGAACTGTACTAACCGTGCCATCCTAATTCTATTGGACAAAGCAAAGATTTCCTTAGAAGGAAAGAAGATGGGGGTGGGTATGGGGTGGGGTGTGATGGGAGGGCACAGAGATAAGATTTGATAGAGGAGTACAGAATTAGGATAGTTTAGGTAGGGTAAACAAGGAGACAACATTTCCATTCATGGACCAGGTGTCACAATGCAAAATGAATGGTAAAAGATACAAGAACCCTGTGAGGAAAACTCTTTTCAAAGTTCAAAATAAAGAGTTATTATTTACTCATGAAGGCACGATAGCTTAAATGATTGAATATGAAAGCAATTTCTTTAAATGGAATTAAAACTGAATGGAAGAATGATCTGAATATCTCTTTCTCAAAGAAAGAATGGACTTCAATTTTGGGCCTGATTTACGATTCATCATTGTGCGTGGGACATAGCCTTATTCATTTTAAAGTGCTACAATGTGTACATTTCTCCAATGTCAAACTTTCTCAAATTTATTCTGATATAATTCACTTATGTAAAATATTTGATGCCACTTTGTTACGTATGTTTTGGACTTGCCCTAATTTGCAAAAATATTGGAGTGACATTTTTAGAATTTTTTCAACCATACTTAGGATCACTTTAGATCCATGTTAGTAATTGATTTTTCTAAATTTACAAATATTATTTTATCTTCTAACTTTCTTCTTTTCTCTTTCTTCTTTGGCTTGGCTTTGCGGACGAAGATTTATGGAGGGGTATGTCCACGTCTGCTGCAGGCTCGTTGGTGACTGACAAGTCCGATGCAGGACAGACAGGCATGGTTGCAGCGGTTGCAAGGGAAAATTGGTTGGTTGGGGTTGGGTGTTGGGTTTTTCCTCCTTTGTCTTTTGTCAGTGAGGTGGGCTCTGCGGTCTTCTTCAAAGGAGGTTGCTGCCCGCCGAACTGTGAGGCACCAAGATGCATGGTTGGAGGCGATATCAGCCCACTGGCGGTGGTCAACGTGGCAGGCACCAAGAAATTTCTTTGAGCAGTCCTTGTACCTCTTCTTTGGTGCACTTCTGTCTCGGTGGCCAGTGGAGAGCTATCCCATATAACACGATCTTGGGAAGGCGATGGTCCTCCATTCTGGAGACATGACCCACCCAGCGCAGTTGGGTCTTCAGCAGCATGGATTCGATGCTTGTGGACTCTGCCAGCTCGAGTACTTCGATGTTGGTGATGAAGTCATTCCAATGAATGTTAAGGATGGAGCGGAGACAGCACTAATGGAAACGTTCTAGGAGCCATAGGTGATGCCGGTAGAGAACCCATGATTCGGAGCCAAACAGGAGCATGGGTATGACAATGGTTCTGTACATGCTGATCTTTGTGTGTTTCTTCAGCTGGTTGTTTTTCCAGACTCTTTTGTGTAGCTCCAAGAAAAGTGCAGAGAACAAAACAAAGGGCTCTACATCACCTTTGGTGACCTCACCAAAGCCTTTGACACCGTGAGTAGGAAAGGGCTTTGGCAAATGCTAGAGCGCCTCGGATGCCCCTCCAAGTTCCTGAACATGGTTATCCAACTGCACGAAAACCAACAAGGTCGGGTCAGATACAGCAATGAGCTCTCCGAACCCTTCTCCATTGACAACGGCGTGAAGCAAGGCTGCGTCCTCGCACCAACCCTCTTTACTATCTTCTTCAGCATGATGCTGAAACAAGCCATGAAAGACCTCAACAATGAAGATGCTGTTTACATCTGGTACCACATGGATGGCAGTCTCTTCAATCTGAGGTGCCTGCAAGCTCACACCAAGACACAAGAGCAACTTGTCCGTGAACTACTCCTTGCAGACGATGCCGCTTTAGTTGCCCATTCAGAGCCAGCTCTCCAGCGTGTGACATCCTGTTTTGCGAAAACTGCCAAAATGTTTGGCCTGCAAGTCAGCCTGAAGAAAACTGAGGTCATCCATCAGCCAGCTGGCCACCATGACTACCAGCCCCCCCCACATCTCCATCTTCTAACTAAAGACAGGTTAACACCATTCTTCACTTTATTAGCAAGAAGAGCATTTCTGTTAAAATTGAAAGATGAGTTCCCACCTACACATAATTAATTGGATATTATGTCCTTTTTAAATCTAGAAAAAATTAGGCAAAATGGCACAAAAATCAAGATTGCTTTCGTTAAGACTTGGGGCCTATTTCTAGCTCACTTCCATCATTTGACTAATGAGGTGCGAAGATGAATGTCACTGGGCCTGCTTGTTTGGATCCTGAAGGCCGCTTGTTTGGATTGAAAACTACATACCATATGAATTTTAACCTTGATTGCTGTGGGTTTGAATTTTTTTCTTTTTTCTTTTCATTTTTTTCTTACTTATCTCTTACAATATTGTATGTATTACCATTTACTGGATTTAGAATTAAGTAGTATTGCTACTGTACCATATGTTATTTTTAAATCTGCAAAGGTTTCATTGCAATCGATTGATTGTTTTTTTTGTTTGTTTTTCTGATAAAACTCAATAAAAATAATTTAAAGGTAAGGTTTATTGTCAGTGTACATAGATGACATCACATACATCCTGTGGACTAGGCAGAATTTCTACTTATTGGTCGTGCAAACAACTGTACTCAAGAAAAGTTATGTATGTAAAGGAAATTTAAACAAACTGACCGTGAAATACACAAAAAAATATTCAGTAATGTGATAGTACAGATCTATCACCAATGTATATAGTGTATATAGTTACAGTATCTAGACTGTGCTTACAGCAATTGGCTGAGACCTTAGCCACGCCTACTGTCTGGGCCTTAAAGGGTTGTGTCCCTAGCCAGGTCGGATCATTCCGGACTGGTCGGCCACCTGTGAAGAGCTCCTGTCTTTTGCTAATAAAAGCCTTGGTTTGGATCAATAAGTCTTTGATTCTTTCAACGAGCTCTACAATTTTATTAGCAAAAGGAAAAAAAGAATTTTTTTTTAAAAGGGATGGAGGTTTAACTCAGCCTGAAAAACTTCATATCGACCCACAGTCAGCTACAGCCTTCAAAGCCTTTAAGTTCTGGCTGCTGAACTTTGAAAACTTCCTGAGATTCATTCAGGTAGAGGAGGATAACCAGCGTCTAAAAGCATTGCTGTCTATGGTGTCCTTGAGAGTCTACGAGAACATCCAGGATGAGACCACTTACACCGCAGCCATAAAGGTACTGAAAGAACTGTATGATCAACCGGTGAACAGAGTTCATGCCCGGCTCGTGCTTGCGTCGAGGAAGCAACAGCCCGGCGAGTCCAGCAGGGCATATTTACAAGTATTAAAGGCGTAACTGTGTGGACAAAACTGCTGCCGAGATCACTAGCGACCTTGTCCAGGATGCCTATGTGGCCGGGCTCCGATCGAATGAAGTGAGGCTGCGCTTGCTCGAAAAAGGGGTAGAAAAACTTGAGGACGTGGCCCAGATTGCAATCACAATGGAGGATGCAGCCTTAAAGTCCAACGAGTTCTCTAGGGACTGGACCCCACGTTCTGATGTGAGTAGAGTGCCCTTCTACCCTACCACCCCCCGAGATACTGATGGCCTGTCGGCTGCTGCTACACTGCCCCATGCGAACCCAAAATGTTATTTCTGCGGGAGGAACAAGCACAGCAGGTCCCAGTGCCCAGCAAGAAAAGCCAGGTGCCAGAAGTGCCTTAAAAATGGCCGCTTTTCTGCAGTCTGTAGGTCTAAAATGGCCACCGGCAAACACAGTGCCTCGTGTGAAGCCCAACCGCCACTATCCCATTCAAACTCTTCTTCCCCAGAGCTCTCGTCCAATGAGAGAGAGGGCTCCCCTGCATGGCAACGCCTGATGTCATGGAGACGCCGAACCCGGAAGGGGCAGCCCACCTTGCAACCATAGTGTTGGCCCGCCTCTCGCCCCCATGTGGAACACTCGAACCGGCCTCGGTCACGACTGTGGCTACCGCCGCTGCTGCCACCGCCACAGCCAACCCCGGGGCCAATGCTACTACTGCTGCTGCTGCCCGCTCCCCGTCTGCCACTGCCTATGCCACCGCCGATGCGGCCACCACAACCGCCGGGGTCCAACCACCGCGGCCGACGACCTATCCACCGCCAACCGCGAGCAACTACAAACCCCACTACTTACCTTTCATCTGCCGACGCCGCCACAACAGCACTTCTGGGAGGTCCTCCAACCTGCTCCTCCAGCGCTGACTACGTCTATGACGTCATCCCATCGCGTGACATCATCACACGGAACTCCCCTGTCAATTGGATCAGTGGCTGCTTCTATAACACTAAACCAGCAATGCTCTCATCCCCTCACTAAAGCAATGGAACTGATTAAAGTGCATGGACACTACACCAATTGCTTATTTGACTCTGGGTCAACTAACAGTTTTATCCGGCCAGATCTGGCCCTCCGTTGGGGACTTGACATTATCCCCTCTACCCAGAGGATCTCATTAGCGACGAAGTCGCACTCGACCGGGATAAAGGGGTATTGCATCGCCACACTGGAAGTACAGGGCGTAATGGTCACCCACTTCAAATTATTTGTCCTTCCCCAATTGTGCGCCCCAGTGTTGCTGGGATTAGACTTTCAGTGTCAGTTCCGAATGGTGTCCCTACACTTTGGGGGACCCCACGCACCCCTCTCGGTCTGCCATCGCCCCACCCCCGAAGCACCCGAGCAACCCACCCCCGTGCCCCGGGGCCAATCCTGCGGCCTTTCCACACTCCGGATTGCCCCGCCAGCACTCTTCGCAAACCTCACCCCTGGCTGGAAGCCTGTGGCCACCAAAAGTCGGCAATATAGTTACAAAAACAGGCAATCCATTAGGAGTGAGGTGCGTAGATTGCTGGATGAGGGCATCATCGAACCCAGTTCAAGTCCCTGGAGAGCCCAGGTGGTGGTTGTCAAGAACGGGGAAAAGCTACGGATTGTGGTCGACTATAGCCAGACCATTAACTGCTTCACGCTCCTGGATGCGTACCCCTGCCATGCATCATGGATGAAGTGAACTAGATTGCCCAATACCGCTGTGAGGTCCGACCATTCACGGCCTTCAAAGCAAATGGACGGCTGTATCAATTTCTCAGGGTACCATTCGGGGTCACGAATGGTGTCGCAGTCTTCCAGCGGGATATGGTCCGGATGGTGGACCAGAATGGGCTAACCGCTACCTTCCCATATCTGGACAATATCACCATCTGCTGCCACGACACGCAGGTCCATGACGCCAACCTAGACAAATTTCTTCAAACTGCCCGTTGGCTGAACCTGACTTACAATTTGGACAAGTGTGTCTTCTGGACCACACGACTCGTGATTCTAGGTTGCGTGGTGGTGAACGGGATAGTCAGGTATGCCATCAGATAGTCCCCTAATGGACTTACCCCTCCCCCCCATACTCAGAAAGCGCTCAAAAGCTGCCTGGGCCTTTTCTCATATTATGCCCAATGGGTTCCACACTACACTGACAAGGTGCGTCCTCTTATCAAGACCACCTCCTTTCCCCTCTCGACCGAAGCCAGAACGGCTTTCGATCGAATCAAATCCAACATCGCCGCTGCTACGCTGCACCCGATCAATGAGTCTGTCCTGTTTCAAGTTGAGAGCGATGCATCCGACTTCACCCTGGCAGCCACCTTGAACCAGGCCGGTTGGCCTGTAGCCTTCTTCTCCAGAACCCTCCAGGGTCCAGAGAGTAGACATTCCTCGATTGAGAAGGAGGCCCAGGCCATAGTTGAAGCGGCGCGTCGTTGGAGACATTACCTCACTGGGAAGCGCTTTACACTGTTGACTGATCAACGCGCGGTCTCCTTCATGTTCAGCAACACCCAGCGTGGTAAGATAAAAAATGACAAAATCGCCAGATGGAGAATCGAACTCTCCACCTTTAACTATGACATCCTGTACCGGCCTGGTAAGCTCAACGACCCGCCTGACGCGCCCTCCAGGGGGACGTGCGCCAGCATACAGATGGACAGACTACAGAAACTCCATGAGGCACTCTGTCATCCAGGGGTCACTAGGTTTGCCCACTTTGTGAAAGCGCGCAACCTACCCTACACAGTCGAGGAGATCCGCTCCATGACCCGAGCCTGTTCGATGTGCGCTGAATGCAAGCCCCACTTCTTCCGTCCAGATAACTCCCACGTTATCAAAGCCACCCGCCCCTTTGAGCGTCTTAGCGTAGACTTTAAGGGGCTTCTACCATCGACCAACCGTAGTAACTACATCCTTACGGCCATCGACGAGTACTCCCGCTTCCCGTTCGCTGTGCCCTGCCCAGACACCACTGCCACCTCAGTGATACAGGCCCTTCACAGTATTTTTGCCATCTTCGGGTACCCCAATTCCATCCACAGTGATAGTGGGTCCTCTTCATGAGTGCAGATCTGCAACAGTACCTTCTGGAGTGTGGTATCGCTTCAAGCAGGACCACCAGCTATAACCCACGCGGTAACGGCCAGGTCGAGAGGGAGAATGCCACCATATGGAAAGCGGTTACACTGGCTCTCCAGTCTAAAGGTCCCCCCACCTCTCACTGGCAGGAGGTTCTCACTAGTGCCTTACACTCCATCCGCTCCCTCCTATGTACCGCAACAAATGCTAACCCCCACGAAAGGATGTTCCTTTTCCCGAGGAAATCCGAATCAGGAACCACTGCACAGGCATGGCTCACCGTCCGTGGCCCTGTCCTTTTGCGACGCCACGTCCGGCACTCAAAGAACCACCCCTTGGTCGACCGAGTGACTCTACTCCATGCGAACCCGCATTACGCCTACATTGAGTTCCCAGACGGGCGGGAGGACACTGTTTCGGTGCGGGACCTAGCTCAGGACGCGGTTGACCCAGCCAACCTCCCAACCCAACTTTCCCCAACTCTTTATTCCCCAGGCCCCGTGCCGCAACAGAAGGACCAACAGCACCCCAACGACCTGGGCCACCCTGCCAACAACACGACTGGAGAATTGAGCGAAGGAGCGGTCGCACCCAACGAGCCCGCTGGCGACACCACTCCAGCAACCCCAATCCCGTCACTACGCCGGTCACGCTGGATGGTCTTTCCCCCTGACCGCTACAGTCCTTAACCTACCCCTTCCTTTCATTCTCTCCCTCATTTTTTTTTTTGTTTTTTTTCCAGGGTCAGTTCTCCAAGAAGGGGTGAATGTGATAGTACAGATCTATCACCAATGTATATAGTGTATATAGTTACAGTATCTAGACTGTGCTTACAGTGATTGGCTGAGAGCTAAGCCACGCCTACTGTCTGGGCCTTAAAGGTTGTGTCCCTAGCCAGGTCGGATCATTCCAGACTGGTCGGCCACCTATGAAGAGCTCCTGTCTTTTGCTAATAAAAGCTTTGGTTTGGATCAACAAGTCTTTGATTCTTTCGATGAGCTCTACAAGTAATAAATAATGTGTAAAGAAAAAGCCCTTAAATGAGTCACTGATTCTGTTTGTTGTTTACGAGTCTGATGGTGGAGGGGTAGCAGCTGTTCCTGAACCTGGTGATACAAATCTCGTGGCACCTAGACCTCTTTCCTGATGGTAGGAGCGAGAACAGAGCATGTACTGGGTGATATAGGTACTTGTTACTGCTCTCTGATGGCAGCGTTCCATGTAGATTTTCTCGACGGTGGGAGAGTTTTGCCAGTGATATAGTGGACAGTGTACAATACCTTGTGCAGGGATTTCCACTCAGAGGTATTTATTGGTGCTCTCACACCAGGCTGTGATGCCGCTGGGATGCACACTTTCTATGAAACATCTGCAGAAGTTTGCCAAGGTTTTCAATGTCATACTAAACCTCTGCAAACTCCTGATGCTGACATGCTTTCTTCATGATGACATTAAATCATTGGGTCCAGGGAAGGTCTTCCAAGATAGTGATTCCAGGAATTTAAATTTGCTCACCTTTTCCATTTCTGATCTCCCAATGATTGTACTCCTCTGGGTTTCCCTTGCTATAGTCCACAATTAGGGCCTTGGTTATAGTGACCCCTGCGCAGTACTATTCTATGGTTAATAGCCCCTTTTACACTTGCAAGTTGTCCCAGGAATTAACGGCCAATCAGCCTAAAAAGGGTCTAGTGTGAAAGGAAAATCTTCTCAATGTTAATGTTAGATGATGTCATCTCATGTCTGGTATAAACTGCCTTGACCCTGGAGTCCGCAGGTACTGGCTTTGCAATCAGGCACGTGTAGAATGGGCAATTGCATTCTGGGATAAAAATGACCTAAGTTTTTGTATGAGTGCAGGAACGTGAAGGAAGAAAAGATTAAAATGAAGGTAGAAACTTTGCTGTGGGAAAGTCGCAGCAGGAGAGAATGAGAGGAAATAAAGAGTAATTAATAACAATAGCAGACAAATTTTAAACAGTGTGGGAAGGTTGATTGAGCACAATTTCATAGGTGGCCGACCAGTCCAGAATGATCCGACCTGGCTAGGGCACAATTTATAAAGACTGTAGGAAAAAGTGATGGCCTTATGGCAGAGAAATCCCTCTCTGAGTGCTCCACGCATGCAACCATGCATACTACCCTTTCTCTGCCACACGGTATTTTGGGAAGGCAGGACTGCATTTGCTTCTTCCCACAGTATTTATATATTGTACATGATAGCGCTACCAACTTTCCCACGCTGTTTAAAAATTGTCCGCTATTGCTACTTATTGCTAACACTTTCTCATGGTCCCTTATAAAGGTTTATATAAATCGGCGCAACAACAATGGGGGCTGAAGGGCTCATACTGTGCTGTACATGAAGCTTAATTATGTTATAATTAGGAATGATTAATTATGTTCAAATATAAGATCATAATACATTGATCAGTATTTAAGGCAGATCCACCATCGCTCGAGGCGCAATGATGTCACTGATAGAAGGTAGAACAGTCCTAACCCCAGGGATGGCTCCTTACAAGTGTGAATGCATGCAGTGTCTCATTTAAGAGTGGTCAAGAGTGAATAGCAAAAATGCCATTCCTATCCTGGGACACTGAATGGCTGATTTAGTGGGATGTAAGTGTAAAAGGGGCTATTGTTCTATGGTTAAAAAAAACCTTGGGAATGGGAAGTACAAAATCAAGATCAACATGCTAAATGGTTTCCCTCTGTGCCATAATTATTTTATAATTTTGAGCACCATGGTTTCCATTTAATTACAAGGTGTCCATTAAGGGATAGAATATTTGTGGAAATAATTTCTGTATCTTTGGTGTGGCCAAAGATATTTTGATATCAATTGTGCAAACTTCCAATGCATCTTGGAGTCACAGGTACAAATACCTGAATTTTATTCATTGTTTATAAAGCCCGTGGGAAAGTTGGTAGCGTTATCACACACAATATATAAATACTGTGGGGAAAAAAGCAATGGCAATCCTGCCCTCCCAGAATGCCGTGTAGCAGAGAAAGTGTAGTTTGCTCGGTTGCATGCACGGAGCACTCATGGAGGGGTTTCTTGGCCACACGGCATTCTGGGAAGTCAGGTATGCCATTTCTTTTTCCTAAAGTCTTTATAAATGCATACATTTCTGTTTCTGAATTTACATGCTATCAACTATGCCTTCAATAGAGGAAAGTTTAATTAAATGCAATATCATTTCTTTCACTCCTTACATGGATCATGAAGTCAAACACAGGCACCATATGATTTTATTCATTGACACAACTGAAGGAAAGCTTACTCCTGCAAAAATAATTATGGAAAAAATGAAAAAGTCTGTATTTCCCTTTAAAATAAAAATAGTGAATGTTGAAACTACACAGGAGTTCTTGTCAATGAGATGAAGACAGGCCAACATTAAATTGTCCTTTCTCTTTCTATGTGGTGTGTATTTCCAGCATTTCTCAGTTTCATTTATGGTTTTGAGCGTTTGCTGTTAATTTTAAAATCCTGCAATACTTAACAACAAACACATTGTCAGGTTATTTCATGACAAGTAGCTTGCAGTTGTATGTTATGATGCCAATATTCACAGCACTCTTGCTCTGCTTTTCTGAAAACTCATCAGGGCTTGACACTTAAATCTCCAATCTTGCAAAACTCTAAATTGTGTAGTCTGCTTGTCTCGAAGAAGTTTCTTCAACCTGAGGAGTCCAAGAATTTTGCGGTCAATTAATCAACATGCTCCAGGTCCCCTGTAGAGGGTGGCATTGAGTCAGAATCTGAAGGCTTACAGATAGATTCTGGTTCATCCAAAAAAATGTGCTGGATGAGTATCGAAGGAGGGGGGAGGGGGGTTTTGGTAACTAGCCTACTGCAGGGGGCAACCTGTGTACCTGCAGGACGAGCACTTGAGGACAAGGCAACACCCGGCAGGCTGTCATTCAGTTGACCTGAATGGACCAAGCCCCACCCAGTCGGCTGCCAATCACCCTCCGGGATATAAACTACATCCGGCCCCTCGAGGTTAGTCTCAGAGCCAGTGCAGCTACTCTCACAGCCAGCTCTGTAGAAGTTTGTGTGGAATAAAACCTGTTGAACAGACTTTATGATTTGTGTCTGCTTTTCTGCTCAATAGCGCATCACAGTTATGCACCTGGTCCTTCAAACTTTAGTCTTACTCACTGTTCATCCACAACTGATACTTGCTTTTAAGCTTGGGTTTTTTATATCAAAGCAAAAGGACAGTAATTTAAGAGCACTAGGATGTCATTCCATTTAGCCACTCCCATGTTTTATAGGTAACCAATCTCTCTTGGTTTGAATTTCAGGCATCATGATCAAGCAACAAAGCTGTGGGGTGTGTAGATTTTTATTCTGTCTATGTACTGTCCGATTTGATTAGCTCATTTCCCCTTGCCTCCACCTCACCCCATCTGACCCCCTTGCCCATGAGCTTTCCAAAGTTAACAGACCCTTTTGTATTATGGATCTTCATGCCAGATTTCAGGATTCTGTTCGCTCTTTATAGACATTTTTGTGTCGAGGAATTGTGCTCTCAGCTCAGTGTCGGGAATTCCAGCTCAGGAAATCCTCCCCTTTTGGCAGGGTCCAGCCAAAGTGTATTCAGAACAGGAGTTCATTTCACAGGGAGGGTGATGAAAGGCAGGTGCAACTGTTAGGGATCCACAGTGGTTCCATAGATTTTACCAGCTCCGGAGCTCAGGAATGGTGGAGCAAATGAGCTGTACAGTCAAACCACACTAGCTAAGGTCAGGGCAGAGGCATGAAAGGCATGGGCCAACATTTTGCCAACAATCCACAAGAGATTGCAAGAAACCCCAAATTGCACAGTGGGTCTCAGCCAGGATAAATTGCTGACGGGAAGCATTGCTATTCCACCATTTTTGAGATTGTGGTGATCAGATTCAGAATCAGAATTTATTGACATGAACATGTCACGAAATTTGGTGTTTTGTAGCAGCATCACTGTGCAAACATTATAAACATGTTACAACACTAATATATATAAAAAAAGTAATGCATAAAAGGTAAGGCAGTGTCTTTGATTAATTGATCATTCAAGAATCTAATGGCAGTAGGGAAGAAGCTGTCCCTGTGCCACTGAATGCTCGTCTTTAGGCTCCTGCACCTTTTTCTCAATGGTAGTAGAGTGAAGAGGGCATGGCCTGGGTGGTAGGGGTCTTTGAGGATAGAGGCTGCTTTATTAAGAAATTTTAGGGATAAAATGACCCAGTATGTGAAGGACCATTGCCAATCACTTTGAAATATTGAAAGATCGAGCAAACCCACAGAAACATATTGCAGATCAGAAAGAACCAGATGGAAAGAAGATAATCCTCCTGTAGGGAATTTCCTGAAAGGTCAGGTGCATTCTCAGGTAAACAAATGATTTTTAACCAAAAATGGATTTTATTCACAATAATTATTAACAAAAGGAAAACCATTCAAAGTCTCTTTGCACCTTTAGTGTTGTATTCATACATTTCCATCACACATATCAGAGAGTCACACTGCTCCTGAGGACTTTTACATCCTTCTCCACACACTCTTAGCAAATCTGCATTCTGCAAAGAGGTGGTCGACTGTCTCCCCTATACTGCAGTCATCTTGGTGACAATGCACATTGTGGGTGATTGTAGTGCCCCTCTTACCACCAGCCAGGACAAATCCTGGTGTTTGTTCAGGAACACTGGTGATGTGACATTCCATCAGATGACCTGGACCATCTAATCTGGGAACCACCCCACCATGTCCATTGAGTCCTCGCCTCTCAGGGCCTGTAGTTTGTTCCATGGTGACCACTGCCTGATGAACTTGTGGTCAAAGATGTTTGACAGGAAAAACTTTTCCACAAAGGTGGTGTGGCAAAATCCAGCTGACTAGGTCATTGAGTGGAACTGGGGCCAGGTCTATCCTTCGCAACCCCTGGGACAGGTAGCACCTCAGCACATAACAGCATTTGGTGGCCTCGTACTTTAGTTTGAAATACAGTCTGATGCAGCCACACACAAAAGTGATAATCAGGATGATGGCCACATTGGGTATGCCCTTGTCCCCATTGTATATGAATTGTACATGGTGACCCTTTGGATCTTTTCCATCTTGGATATCCATATGAACTGGAAGACTGCTGTGGTGACTGCCAGAGCGGAGGGGTGGGGGATGTGCCACAGCTGAGTCATATACACCAGTACTGGAGCACCTCACACCTGATGATAATGTTCTTCCCTGTTATTGAGATGGAGTGCTGCACCAAGTGATCCAATTTCTGGTGCATCTTTGCAATCTGCTCTGACCAATTTCTGACAGATGCCTTGACCAAACCTGATCCACAAGACCTTCAGGTAGTCAGATCTGACAGATAGTGGACTGGTCAGACCAGTAATGGGAGAGCATTGCCTCGTTCTTATGCAACTTTACCCTGGCACCTGATGCACACTCTAAATGGCCACAGATGCTCAACAATCTGCAGACAGATCGTGTGTCTGAACAGAAGATGGTGATGTTGTCCATATACAGGGAGGCTTTGACCTGTGTACCCACACTGTTTGGCAATCTCATTCCCCTTATGCCCACATACTTCCTGTTATGACCTAGACCAGCAGCAAAAAAATTTCTCCAAACAATGGTATCTTCAAAACAATAATTTTTATTAATAACTATTAATAATATAAAATCTTATTTAACTCTAAACTTAACTCCTGTATATATATATATATATATATATATATGTGTGTGTATGGAATATCCCAAAACCTTTACAGTTCAGGCACAATTCTGAAGAGATGATTTTAAACTTCAATCTCAGAAATCTTTATGTTGAAACTCAACACCTTTACTGTTGTTCTCAAAGCTCATGATATCTTGTTGATTTGTTTTCAGGGAAGTGTTTCTTCATACAATTGATTTTCCACAATTCCCCCTCTTTTGCATGGAGGTTCTGGAACTTGTTTTAGATGTTGATTTCAACAAACCTAGGCAAGGGTTACATGAAATGATCATTCTTTCACTTTGATACCACTTTTCTTTGAAAATATTTTTATTGAGTTTAACATATAAGCTTACATACAGAATTTTAGAAAAGAAAGAATGCAACAAATCATTTGTATACATGTAAGCACACAAAAAAGAAAAAAATAGATGGAAGTAAGTTGAGAATTCCTTAAAAAACATGAAAGACAATAATTTGAATTGATCTGCAAAACCCGTTTGCTGAGTTAAGCCAAGTAAAAAAAGTGAAAAAAAAGAAAAAAGGGAAAAATACCAAAAACTACATCTAATCTACCTCCTCTCTCTAATTAAGGTTGCCTTATATAATAAATAAAAATGAGAAAGTGGATCCCTAGACATCGGACAGTGAATCCCCTGAGCACAAGATCATTCTTAATTCTTTGAATTATAGTAAAATTCTAAGAATGGGCCCCACAACTTAATAAATTGAAACATTTTATCTTTAATATTATATCTAATTTTCTCCAAAATTAAATAGGATGTTACATCAAGTAACCACTGTGTATGAGGAGGGGATGAATCATCTTTCTATTTCAGTAAGATTGCTCGTCTGGCTATCAACATGGTAAAAGCTAAAACTTTTTCCTGAGATGCAGACATAGGTTTATCTGGGCCACAAGAAAAACCCAACAGATCATTTAATGGACAAGATTCTAAATTAATCTTAAGAATCGCTGATATAGTTTGGAAAATGCCTTTTCAGGATCTCTCTAAATTTGGGCACTCCCAAAACATATGGATCAGAGAAGTTTCAAAAATTTTAAATTTCTCACATAGTAAATCAATATCTGCATAAAAATGTGATAATTTAAGTTTGGACATTTGAGTTCTGTGTACCACATTAAGATGTAATAAGCAATGCCTTGCACAAAATGAAGAATCATTAATCAAGATGAGAGTAGAGTACCAATCTTCATCTGAAAATGTTATGTTCAAATTATGTTCCCAATTGCTCTTGATCCCGGCCATGGAGAGTGATTTTAAATCCAATAAATTTTTATAAATACATGATATCAATCCACCATGAAAAAAAACTGCAAGTTAAAAAATAGATAAAGAATATTAGTGTTTGAAATTCAAAATCAGAAAGCATTAACTGAACAAAATGTCTAATATGTAAAAAAAAGTATGTTAGAAAGATTAAATTTGGCTGATAATTATTCAAAAGAGCAAAATTATCTCATATAAAGAGATTGTTAAAACTTTGGATGCCTAATCTATGCCATTCCTTGAAAGCTGCGTCCTGCGAGGAAGGCTGAAAAAGATGGTTATCTATAATAGGACTGGCCAAGGAAAAACTATTAAGACCAAAGAATTTCCTAAATTGAGCCCATTTTCTCAAACTATTTCTCATTAAAATATTATGTGTCAATGTAGAGAAAGAAAAGGTAAGAAATATCCTAAAATTGCCAACATAGAAGTTTTTTTGGAGAACAGTAGTTCCTTTTCTACCCTGACTTATCTGAAAGTAATAATAAAAATAAATTATCCATGTTAATTGCACAATAGTAAAATCTAAAATCCTCCAATCTTTGTAGTCTTTTGAAGATGGGCTTTGTTTATACATGATTTCTTTCCCTGCCATATGTAAGGAGAAATAACCAAATCTAATGAACTGAAAAAAAAAAGATTTGTGAATAAAAAGTCATGACACTTGAAAAAGATACAGAAATTTAGGTAAAATGTTTATTTTAATCAAATTAATATGACCCATCATTGTAATAGATAAAGGTGACCAACCTGATAATAGCAGTTTAATCTTATTGAGTAATACCAAAAATTTCTCTTTCATTAAATTTTTGTGTTACAAACCCAGAGGAACCCAAAACCCAGCAGCAATAGATATTCCAAGACAAATGTCTACTTAAACAAAAGTTGCTTTTAATTATCTTTAAACATAAAATCAAAATCACACTTTAACTAATCACTATTAATTTTACTAACCTAACTTAACCCCCTTCTAATTCTATGCGCACATGTATGTAATGTGTGTGAAAGTTCAGAAAAGTTATTTGATTCATAGTCCAATCTCACTTCTCATTCCTCCAAGTTTACTGCTTGCAGGCAATTCTTATATTAACATTTATTAAGTTCACCAGGCTTTGGTGCTTGAAAGGTAAATGGTTACTGTTCAGGAAAGGTCTTGTTGGTTTTCAGAGAGAGAGATTTGTTATTCCTGGACACAAACTGATCCCTTTTAATCAGCCATTTTAGTATCTTGCCGAAGAAACTTGCCTCATCAGGGTTCTCCAGATGATAACCTCTTTATTTCAGGTCATCACAGAGTTCCTTCTTATTTCTCTTATGTCGTGAAACATTAGACAGCCAGTCCTCTCCTCTTGTATGAACCACAAGGGCTTTGACCAGGCAGAACTAAGCACTCACAATCCATCTTCCAAATGAGGTTTCCACAAGCTTGCCAGCTTGTCATGTTCCAGTCCCAGCTGTTGCTGCTGACTGTAAAACTACAGAACTGAACTCTCTCTCTCTGTCTGTCTGCCTTTCTGTCAGAGAGAAAGCCTGTTTTGCTCTCTCTGCTTGCAACAATCACATGACCCTCTTAGAACAGCAAGTTCCACTCCAGACAGCCTGTGGCTCCGATGAGTTCTTTCATCTGTTGCCTTTTTGCAAGCAACAATCCATTAGTGGTCTCTTGAGCACACTCCAGAGCTTTTGCAAAGGCTTTTGGTGCTAGCCTGTCTAGCATGAGCAGAGCTCCAGTGTTTTAAATAAGATCTGTTTTAAAGTGTTTGTATGTGATGTACACTAAAAAACCTGCCCCAATTTATCTCCCAAAAATCAAATCTATATACAATATAAGCACAACATAATCTGTTACATTTGTAACTTTTCATAATTGTAATTCCTAAATATTGGAGTTGATCTTTCACTATTTTAACAGGAAATTGGAATAACATGCAAGAGCCCCTTTTAAGGGTGGAAGTTCACTCTTATGTAAATTTAATTTATAAATTGAAAACCACCTAAAATTATCAAACAAAATTCTTATTTTTATTATAGAAATCAGGATTTGAAACACAAAGCAATGTCATCTGTATGAAGTGATATTTTATGTTCAATTGTTCTTCTAATATTATACCTTTAATTTCGCTACATATTTGAAGAGCAACAGCTAATCGTTCCAGTACTATATCAAAAAGCAAAGGACTTAACGGGCATCCCTGCCATGTTCCTCTATTAAAACTAAACTATTTTGACTGCTCTCTGCTGGAGAAAATTGATGCTGTAGGCCATAAATTCAATAATTTAATCTATTTAATAAAAACTGGACCAAAATTAAATATGCCTAATATAGCAAATAGATACTCCCATTTCACTTGATCAAATGTTTTTTTCAGCAATCAATGAGGGAATACATTCTATCGAACGAGTGGAAAGTAGATATAAAATATTCAATAATGATGTATATTATAGTAGGAATAATTTTTTTTGGAAAATATTATTTATCATTTGTATCAATGCAGGCATTCACTCATTATATATCTAGAGACCACATTATAACAACATAATACAACATTTTTAATATTTTCTCATCTACCCCCTCCCTCCTACCCACCAAAGAGAAAGGAAAGAAAAAAGAAAAGAAGAGGAAACCACCTAAATCTATATATTTATTTTTATTCATATATTCTTGCCATAATTATTTTATTTTCTAAATATTAATTGAGAAGAATGGATGATGTGGATGGACTTTTACTAACAAAATCCATATATGGTTCCCAAATCTTATAAAGATTCCTGATCTGATTTCTTAAAGTATAAGTAATTTTTCATGTTTTGCATGTCAATGTTTCATCTATTTATTGCTACAAAATCTTTTGTTTTTCATGCTATTTCAAAACATATTTTTGCTACTGCCATTGGTATATTCAGAAATTTGTTTTATATTTATCCAATTTCAATTTTGTATCTGCTTCATATATATTACCAAGCAATAATATTCTCGGATCTTTTTATATTTTTATCTTCATAATTTGTCCTAAAAATATACTCAAATCTTTCCAAAATTTCTCAATATTTCCACAGTACCAAACCAAATGTAAAAATGTCCCTATTACCTTATTACATCAAAAACATTTATCAGAATAATTTGAATTAAGAATTTATATGAGTATAATATAATTGATGTAAAAAATTATATTAAGCCATTTGATACCTGTTGGTGGCATAGAATATGAAATGATACCTGTAACCATAAACCTGAGATAAACTGTTATTTAGCTGGTGCCCCTTGTCCAGGCAGAAAATACAGAACCCTGAAGACCAGCATCTCCAGGTTCAAAAACAGATTATTTGCAACAGATATCAGACTCCTGAATCTTCCCTTGTTAAACTAATCATGGACTGATCTGCTACCACAAAGGGATTTTCTTTACATTTAGATAACTGTCCATATTTATTATATTTTTTTTGTTTTCCTCAGTCTCTGTCACCTCTGCTTTTTTTCGTCTCCACAGAAAGACAAAACTTTTGTCCATATTCATTGGCTCTTTTCAATTCAATTAAGTATATTTTAACAAAGTACCTGTTCAGCTGCAAGAAGTAAGAATTTTGGTGCAGATGTACACTGTACAATTATAATGACAATAAAGTCATTATCATCAACAGTAAATACTGAGAGCCATGTCTGACACAGAGAGCAAATGGGCGAAGGTAAAGATACAATATATACTACGATGAGCCAGCAGGGGGAGGAGGTGAGGAAGTGCCATGAATGACAAAACCACCATCTTGAAATACTAGCCTAAACCATTAGGAGAATAAATTGCATTCAAGAAGAAGATTACGGTCAAATGCCTGAAGTAACAGTTTACGGAAGTCCAAAAATCCAAATGCCAGAAATCTAGACCACCCGAGAATCTGGACTTTTCGAAAACTCTCAAACTTTTTAAAATACAGCAGCAACATGCAACCACATTTTTTGTCAAGTTTGACTTTATTTTTCTTTAAAACTGCTCGTTTTGATAAAAGAAGCTTGCTGTATTTGTGCAGTGAACTGAGATTCACTAGTGGTGTGTTACACTGATGGTTGGCTCCGCCCCCCCATCTACCCATATATAACCCTGGTTTCCCACCTAAATCCTGAGCTCCTTTGGAAATCACTGTGAGACCCTACCCTCAGTTATAAGCTAAGAAAAGCACATATTCTCTCTCCAGTCGTGAGAGCTTTTATTCATGCTACAATTTGCTCATGAATAAACTATCAAAATTTACCAGTTCATCTCTTTGTTATTCATATTTGCATTTTAAAAGTACTGCCTGAGAATCTGGAAAATCCAAAAATCTGGACCAACCCAATCCCTGAGTCGGATATTTGAACTTCTACTGTATTGTTATTCTTTAAGATAACTAGTTAGGGATAATAGACATTGTAGATGTAGGTTCACATGGATAGCACAATGATTTAGGGGATCATTAGTGAAGGGCCTTTTCCTGCCCAATTTAAAGGGAACAGCCTTTAAAATTTTGCCTTCCCTGGGTCAGACATCTGTTCAGGGTTCCAATTAAGTGGTGTTTTGGGGATTATTAGACATGGAACATCCTTTAAGAGTTATGGTTTAGGGGAGCAACTAGTTAATTCAAATAGGAATTGATCTTCAAAAATCTTTGCATGTGACCTCCTTGCAGTAGTCAAGCAGGCACCATTGCCTATTAAGAACACAGGCTGATAATTCACCAAGGGAGGCCATTAAATGGATTTGCTCTGAAACATGAAAAAGCAATTTCATGTATCGACATGTATATAATGATACATTATCCATCTAACAGCCACTGATATTTTAAGACCATCAAAGCCAGTCATTGAATCTGGGGCATTCTGATTCTGGTCCATTGTAACCACTCAGGACAAAGATAATAAATAAATACACATGTTAATCAGTCTAACTGAAACCTCCATGGGAAGACGCTAAGTGGTATTAACATAGAATTGAAAAAATATCCATGCCACTTAATACATAGTTCAGGTGCAGTGAACTGGGATTCACTAGTCGTGTGTTGTGCTGATGGCTGGTCCTGCCTCCCAGCTCCGCCCCCATCTGCTCACCTATAACCCTGGTTTCCTGCCTAAACACAGAACCCTTCCGAAGACTAATGTGAAACCCTACCCATAGTTATAAGCTAATAAAAGCATTTGTTCTCCCTCCAGTTGTGAGAGCTTTTATTCGCACTACTTCAGGATATGTCTGTTTTGTTAGTTAATATTCTAGCATTTGTCTATCTGGTGAGGCATCCCTCAAAAGTAGCATAAACCCACCAAAATGCTGGAGGAACTCAGCCAGTCTTTCAGCATCCATAGAAATCAAGGATATATTGCTGGTGTTTCAGTCCAGAGCTCTTCTTCAAGGAATAAACAGAATGAGCCAAAAACAGGTAATCTCAGAAAATCTCAGAATTCAGACAATTCTGGCTAGGGGAAGAATCCAGACCAACAAAAGATGTTAATTTGATATGATTAGGGGAGTGGTGAGAATTTATCATGTCTATGTGAAAGGAGACATGGAAGGGAGGAAGAGCTGGGAGAAGGTGATGGGGAAATAAGTGAAGGGGTGGAAAGGGGTTTTAATGAAAGCCAGAGAATTTGATATTAATGTCCACCTGTTGGAGAGTGTGCAGTTGGAAGAGGAGGTGTTGTTCCTCCACTTTGTGGGTGGTCTCAGTCTGGCAGAGCATGAGTTAATCATTGTGAAAAGTACAATATATCACTGTATTTGAGAGTGTCAGTGGGGGAAAAACAGACTCTCCAGAAGATCTGTTTGTTTTGATTAAAGACTTTTTAATGGCTTCTGTCCCCAGTGGCTCTTTCACAGTCACTGCTATTTCCAAAATTTCTTTCTTCCCAAACACCTCTTAAGAGTTCAAGAGCACAGTTTTCATGAAATATTTAGGAATAACTCTCCTTTTCAAAATGTGTTACTCTTAATATGGCTGCAACATGGGTCAGTTTTGAGTTCTCTAATGGAAATGGTGCTCATCACCAGAAGCCTATTTCCAATTGGGCTGCCCTAATAAATTCAACTGGATCACAGCCGCGAATGAAAGCTTAGACTGGTCGGATTGCTAATCTGAATTCCAGATGGAAGGTATGGAGAGGGTGCAGAGGAGATTTACCAGGATATTGCCTGTATTGGAGAATTGTCTTCTGAGATAAGGTTAACATAGCTAGGGCCTTTGTATTTGGAGAATGATGGGTGACTTATTAGAGGTTTACAAGATTATGAGAGGCATAGATAGGGTGGACAGCCAGCACCTTTCTCCCAGGGCAAGAGTAACAAACAGCTGAGGACATCTGTACAAGGTGAGGGGAAGAAAGTTTTGGAGTGATATATTTTACACCAAGGGTTGTGGGGTCTAGAATGTGTTACCAGGGGTGGTGGTGGAACCTGATACAGTAGGGGCATTTAAAAGACTCTTAGACAGGCACATGGATGCAAGAAAAATAGAGGGTTATGGGTGTGAGGTTTGGAAGGTTTAGTTTGTTGAGTCAGTTTATATAGGTCAGGACAACATCGTGAGCCAAAGGGCCTGTACTGTGCTGTAATGTTTTATGTTCTATAAAACCTGAAACAACAGGCCTCAACGCTCAAGTTGCTGATATCTCTAGAATAGCATTTATCTTGGAATTTGATCATTAACGACAGTACAGTATTTGTTATAAGTCACTCGTGTCAAGTGGCATTTCCATTTTAGAGACAGAGAAATACAGCACAGAAACATCCGGTTGGCCCGCTTGGAGAACGCTGACCCATTTGCACCATTCCTACACTATTCCTGTATCTTATTCTTCCCACATTCTAAATAACTTCCCCTTCTCTTCCCTCTGACTCCACTACTCACCTGCACATCAGGGAAAATTACAGTGGCTCTCCAGTTGCATGCCAACCCACACATTTTTGGGGTATGAGAAGCACCTGGAGGGAACCCCTGCAGTCATAGGGAGAATGTGTGAACTTCGCACAGCCGGTAACTGAACCTGGGACCCTGGTGTTGCGCAATGTCTGCAGCATTGCTGTGCACTGCGTGACATCAGTCCCATGCTATTCCCCAGGTGGCATGTTGTCAGGAAACATGGATCACCCCTGAAGGTATCTTTCACTCTCAGGGCAACATGGACTTAGTATCGCAACACTGAATCAGAAGACCCATGGGGATGTAAAATACTCATCTAAGCCCTTGAGATCCCAGCGCCCATTTTGTTAGACCATCAGCTTTGCAAATCAATATAATTCTTCCTAACTCCTGAGATATAGCTCTCATCATCAAATAATAAATTTAAATGACCCCCATGTCAAGCGTACCTTGATCCACTTCCCCACCCTCAAGGCAACTATGCCAGTTTTTCTCTTCATTTCTCCTGTCCCACTTCTCCTCTACCTACTATTTTCCTTTATACTTTGTTTGCCCAGTTTTCCACCACAAGTGGAATGTTGCTTTAGTTTGTTTTACACACACAGCCACTCCTCCCTGTGGCTCTACCCTGCCTAAAGTCTGGCAGAGTCTTGTAAAGCTTCTCAACTTAATAAAGAGAAGTTGTTGATCCAGGACCCAACGTCACCTCATTTTCCCACCCGCTCAAGAGTTCTAGAGTCCAGCCTGAAAAGGTGAGGACCAGAGGTGTATTATTTGTGTACAAGAAGATGCAATATTCAGAACCTTGCATACAGGGCCTCAAGACTCAGGAATGGGACAATTTTGTGTGGTTCCACAAGGCAGGAGCAGTCATTGTCTTAATCTCTAATTCAGTGTATCTTTAAAGGGTACTGAAAAACTCCAGGAGTTCAAGTTCAAGTTTATATATCATCTGATTGCATAAGTACAACCTGATGAAATTCTCTGTTCATCAGTGCAAAACATGGAAATACACAACCAGACATAACATACATACAGAACAAATATACAAATTTTTTTCATAAATAGTAGAGTCCCTGATGGTTGCTGTGAGCAGTTCATTTAGTTGATCAGCATTCTCACTACTCATGGAAAGAAGCTATTCCTTAGCCTGGTGATATTGGCTCTGACAATATTGGCTCTGATATCTTTTCCCTGACAGAGCAGCTGATGCATGCTATCTGCAGGGTGGCAGGTGTCCTCAATGATTTTGCATGCCCTTTTTAGCCAACGATCCTGGTAGATCATGTCGATGGGGGGAAGGGAGACCCAGTGATCCTCTCTGCCACTCTTATGGCCCTATGGTTTGACCTCTGATCCAATTCTCTATAGTGACAATACCATACTGCGATGCATCTGGCCAGGACACTCTTGATAGAGCTCCTCTAGAAAGTTGACATGATGGTAGCCTTGCCTGCTTCAGTCTTCTCAGGAAGTGCAGTCACTGCTGTGCCTTCATGACAAGTGAGGAGATGTTGTGTGTCTGAGATAGATCCCTTGGACTCCGAAGAACTTGGTGCTCTCTACTGAGTTATTAAAGTATAGTGAGTCCACGATCATCTCCTTTATCTTGGCCACATTGACACTCATGTTGTTATTCTCATACCATATCACAAGATTTTCCACCTCTTCTCTACAGTGCAATTCATCATTGTTGCTGATGAGGCCAACTACTGTTGTGTCATCTGCAAACCTGTTGACTCTGTTGGATCTGGATCTGGTGATGCAGTCGTGGGTCAGCAGCAAAAACAGGAGCAGGCTGAACACACAGCGCTAAGGTGCACCAGTGCTCAGTGTGATGGTGCTCTATGTTCTGCTGCCAACCTGGACAACTGTGGTCTTTCTGTTAGGAAGTCCAGAATCTAGTTACAGAAAGGGTGTTGAGTCCCAGCGAGAACAGCTTCTCCACCAGCCTTTTGGTAATGATCGTATTAACCTAAGAGCTGGAGCCAATGAACAGCAGCACAGCATATGAGCCATCAATCTTCAGGTGGGTCAGGATGAAGTGGAGGGACAAGGCTATATCATCATCAGTGGAATTTATAAAAACATCTCAATCAGCATATTCAGATTAAAATAGAAGTGAAGAGACAAAGTTAGTGGGTTTAAATCTCACTAAGTATGATGGTTTATTATCAGTAGAAGGGAAGTGAAATAGACAAAATTGAGAAAAATGATAATTTTGAATGAACTGCAGGGGATTTATGGAAGATTATAGACCTGAGGGGCTTAAACATGGGAATTAGTATTGCACACTTTGAATACTGTGGCACAGAAAACAGTGTAGAACTACAAGAAGAGGACATGGGTGGTGAGGATACTTCTCAGCAAGGAAATTAGCAACAGAATTCAGATGAAGAGATTAAAGTTAGAAGTTAGAAGGAATGAAAATTTCATCCATTTGCAGGCCAAGGAGGGGTTTGCTCATTGGATGGGTTAGATGGGAGATATTCAAGAAGTGCACATTGTAAGCACTAACTATTTAAATACCATATTAGTAATTGAGCATACACACCTCTGCAAGTAAAATGGAGTCATGACTGCTTCCTAATGCCTTTACCTCCGAACAGCTCTATTCTATGCAATTAAACTGGAAATAAGTCATGTTCTCAAAGTATATTTAATTGCAATTAAACTGGAAATAAGTGATGTTCTCAAAGTATATTTAATTTCAATTAAACTGGAAATAAGTGATGTTCTCAAAGTATATTTAATTGCGTAACATAAATATATCCCACTGCTGCCAGCGGGATATTTTGGGCATCATGGTTGGCTTGGTGGTTAGCGCAATGCCATTACAGTGCCAGCAATCAGGACCAGGTTCTAATCCCATGGAGTCTGTAAGGAGTTTGTATGTTCTCCCCATGTCTGCGTGGGTTTCATACAATGCTCCAGTTTCCTCCTACCATTCAAAATGTACTGGGGATTGTAAGTTAATTGGATGTAATTGGGCAGCACAGGGCAAAATGGCCTGTTCCTGCGCTGAAAGTCTAATTTTAAATGTAAATTTAAAACACCACAGAAGTAGACAGTCACTCTGATGGAAAGTTGAGGAGGTTACTGGAGTTTGCATATGCAGGCAGTCCCCGGGTTTCGAACGTCCGACTTACAGACAACACATACTTTCAAACAAATTGTGCCCCTTCCAATATGCAAGACATTGATGGAACGAGGGTAAGTATTAACTTTTAATCATGATATATTTTTCTTTTTTATCTAAACTCTTTTAAGGACTGTTTCTTTAATGTTTTTCTTCAGTACTAAGACAAACTGATGCTAAATAAGAACTGTGTGTAACTCTTTTGACTTATCTACAAATTCAACTTAAAGACAGACATAAGGAACAGACCTCATTCGTAACCTAGGGGCTGCCTGTAAACTGATTCAGCCTGAGAAAGGGACAATACAACTGGAGGAATTATTTGCTCCTTTTATTCTGCAATAGCTTTGCAGAGCTGAAACACCAAGGAGAAGCATAAAAGGTGATATTATGGGCAACTGGATCAAAATCAAGTCAGAGGCTGAGGATGAATTGTGTACTGTAGTCTTAGTTACTGAGGATATCATTTGGTTTAGAGATTTTATAAAACTGCTTTTAAAGGGCTGCAGAGAATTGGGTGAAATTCAAACAAGATTAAAGAAAAAATATGTTGTGATTTTGGATTTTAGATGTCAGAAAACATTCAAAGGTTTTGAACATAAAAAGATGAAAATTAGAGCAAGCATTTACAAGAATGAAAAAGATGATTTATAGATTTTCTTTTGCAAGATGATGATGGTTTAGAAACTGAAAGAATAGTTCCTGATGAAAGCTTTAAAACTTTGTGTTGCATAATACCATTTACACAGATACTTTCAAATCACCGAATGAAACCATATTTGCAGCAATCAGTACAATCCCTTGATGGCCCTGACATTGTACCTTGCCCATTGGCTTCTTCAGTACAAAATTACTTGCAAGAAGCTTTGTTTTCATTTATTGTATAGTTCAGTGTGTAAGAAGACCCCTGAAGCACCAAAAAAACACACCAAAAACTGGGGTCATCTTATAGGCCAGATACAAAAACATCACCGTAAAACTCAAAATACCACTCGATTAATTCCACAACCCACTCAGACCCCACCTTACAACAAAATTCTAAGCTTCCGGTATATTAGAAAGACATTTTTATTGTAAAAAAAAACCTCTAAAATGCTTCAAAATCACTATCACTTATCATCGTCTGAGGCAAAGAACTTGGCAAGCACATTTAGAGTTTTGCTGTTTACACTGTCATCACACAAGTCCCAGTCTGAATCAGATGATTCGGTTAGTGCTCTGTCGTCAGTGTCCCACAGTAAATCATCCTCTATACCAGGGGTGTCAAACTCAAATTCACAGAGGGCCAAAATTAAAAACTTGGACTAAGTCGTGGGCCAAACTAAATATTTATTGAAAATTTTCAACAACATCTGCATGTTTTCCCTTCTTTCAACATAAGTAATGTTAAACTTTTTCTTATTAAAATAAATGTTTAATAATAGTTTTGGTTAAACTCTTTCCAGAAGAAGCATTAACAAATGAGAAATAAAATATTCAATAAATAATATTTCTCTATAGCTTTTAAGTTCCTTTTAAATGTATTTTTTTCACAAGCCAACAAGTCAAGAAAATAACAACTTGCTTCAATGAAAATCCAATCTTTCAACTATGAACAGTCCAAAGTGAACCAAAGAAAATATTAATCCAAGCTTAGCTTGCTACACTGTGATTTACTCTGATGCACCTGGGTCTAAACCAGATACTTGGCATCTCTTCTTCGATGCAAGTTCATCAAACTCTGGGGTCAGAGTTTGCCTCCCACCTGTCTTGAAAGGTCCTGTTTTCTGTCTTTCGTTTGGCCATTTTTCATAAGGGGTTTATTATGTGTGAGTTGGGCGACAGGTTGCAGATGCTAATGAAAGTAAAGGGAGGAGGTGGGGGTGATTAGCGGGCTGACGGGCCAGTGCCAATGCATTTGCAAAGCATTCTGGGATTTGTAGTATTAGCTGTGCATGCGCTAGACTGGCGCGGCGGCCAGCGGGCCAGCTCTAATACATATTTGATATGATCTTGCGGGCCAAATATAATTATATCACGGGCCAAATTTGGCCCGCGGGCCTGAGTTTGATATGTGTGCTCTATACCATCCATTGCACTAGAGATACTGCACTTTTTGAAAGATTTTACTACAGTCTTTACTTTCAGTTTGATCACAAAATCACACAGCACATCAAGTGACGCAGCCCACATCGACCCACCTTCTGTAAAGGATTTTTCTGCACTCGTCATCCAATTATTCCATTCTTCACACACATGATCTTTAAATGACTTGTTCAAGCAGACATCTAGTGGTTTCAATAGAGAAGTCAAACAGCTGGTATTACAGGAATCACAGTATTATTTAATGCTAATCTATTTTTAGTGTTATCAGTGAAACATAACCTAGCCCAACAAACTCCATTCCTTACATAAATCCCCTGGCTGCCTGTTTCACACATTTTGTCTATCCAAAGTTTTACACCATTTTCATCCTCCCATCCTTTTCCATAAAAATGTACAAAAATACCTGGGGAAATTTCATTTTAGGTTTAATTTTGCGATTGAAGATGAACAATTTTTTATTTTTGTTGTATTACCAGATTTTTCCTGTTCATGAAACTGTTGCATCAGCCAACTGTTCCTTTAAAATCTCTACTGTCTTTTGGGTTTGACCTTTTTTATTTTTTGTGACTATGTAGCAATCTTGCCTCTGTTCGGGTACCAACGTGATTTTCCAACTTTGGCATTTTTCTTAAAGCATCTTCATTCTTTCTCCACTCTCTTACCATCTTCTCAACTATGTCAAATGTCCTTGCAGCAACACAGTTGGTCGATTCCTTGGGCACTTCAATGACTTTTAACTTAAAACTTGCTTCATTCTTTCTTCAGATTCCTGGAGGCTCCATGATAACACCCACCTTTCAGTAACACCCAACAGCTCAGTCAATACGACACCAGCTCAGTCAACACATGTATTTTGGGGGGCTCTTGTCTTATACATCCAATAATATGATAAAACCATGAAATTCAGGCTGAAATTGGGGACCCATTTTATCTGAAGGTTGTCTTATATGCTGAAATATATGGTAATCATTTTTTAGATGTTAGTGGCATTTATTGTCCATCCCTGTTTGTACTTAGAAGTTGATGTGGTCGTGGCAAGATGGTGTAAGAAGTAGAAGTGTAATTCCACCTCTCCCCAGCTTGAACAATTAATACCCAAAATTTAATGATTGTTAGGTTTTTAAAATTGTTTCTGATAAAATTTACAGGAATTTAAATGGTCATAATGAAAGCTCAAACTTCAAAAAATACACAGTTTAAAAGAGCAAAAAGTGCAGAAGAACTGAGGCCTACCTCACTGAAGGATCCCCAGAGGTTGATTTTGGAGCAGCTGAAGACTCAGAAGACGACTCAGGCAAAGGTATGCGTTACACCGGTGCCCTACTCACATTCTGTGATGCAAGATGGCGCCGGCGCGACAAGCCACCTATCGGAAAAGGGGGGGGCCCGCTTGCAATTCTGATTGCGTGCCCGGGGATTCGGGGCCTCACAAAGATGAGCGCTCTGTCCCTCATCATGGTTGCGAGCGAAGAGTCGCGCATGCGTGTTACCCCCAATCGGGCCCAGGCTGTCAGGTCACCTCGCCCCCGACAGATTTGGACCTACCTGGGAGGGATGCAGACCCGAAGTTGGGTGGCCCAGGCCGAGGTCGTGACCCTGGAGTCTGAAGAGGAAGTAGAGTTAATGGAAGAAACTGAAGAAGAAATTGCAGCAATTCTACGTGCAGCCAGAATTCTTCAAGGTAGGCCTCAGAAATTTAAAAAAAAGTTTCAAGAACTAAATCACCTACTTTACAAACTGTACAAGTGGAGGAGGACACGACATTGTCTTTCTCTGAGGAGTTTATGTATCGGATGAATAATATGGCAACAAAGGTTACGCAGGGGGTTAAAGAAAATAAGCTTCATTTGGCTGAATTAAGAGAAGAAGTGTCATCAATTAAACAAGATGTTGCTAAATGTTTGAGAGCAGTGGATGTGGTGCAGGATGAATTTAAGGATATTAAATGGGCATTTAGTGTTTGTATGGATACTATGGATAGATATACTGGAAGAAAGGATTATTTTGAACATTGTCTTATGGATTGGAATCTTCAAAAGTGGGAGTTTTTGAAGAAGATTGACTCATTTGATAATAATGGTAGATGTAATAATGGTAAAATAGTGGGTTTGCCAGAAGATATTGAAGGTACAGATCCAGTGAAATTTTTTCGTAAATGGATACCAGAAGTATTGGGAAAGGATGCCTTTCCAGAAGGATTGGAACTGGACATAGATATGGCGAAAACCTTTTCCAGATCAACCACCACGAGTGGTTCTTCTTCATTGTTTACGGTATCAGGATCATGAGTTGATTTTGCGTTTGGCGGTTCAGAAGGCCCGACAGAATCAGAACCCTATGATGATTCAGGGTAACAGAGCCTTTTTTTATGCAGATTTAAGTGAAGATGTGATCAGATAACGTAAAGAGTTTAACCCAGTTAAAGCAGTGTTATAGAAGAAGGGTTACAGGTTTGCGTTTAGATATCCTGCGGTGTTGAAGGTGTTTTATGGTAACTTCCAGGCTCAGTTTTTTGATGATGAAACTGAAGCTTTGTCTTTTGCTAATTCTTTGCCAAATAATCCTCATAGTTCTGAGTTGCAGAAACAATTGAAATAGCAAGGATCTCCGAAGTGCAATGGAAATGGGAATGGTAACAGCAGGAAGAAAGTGGAGGAACAATTTCCAACTCAGAGCAGAGAGGATGATCAATCTGTTGGTGTTGGTTGGTGTTGAGGATCAACCGACTGGTGCTATGGGGGTTGTGGACTGAATGTATTATTGTTCTTTAGAGGTGTCTTTTTGAGATATATGAATATCAGCTTGGGGGGGGGTGGATGACTACGTGCCTTCTGAAGTCATCTGGCGCTAGTGGTTTGGACCACACCCAGTTTGTAAAGGGGGGTACCACCTTGGTGGGTTTTTTTTCTTTGTTTTTTTTTAGGGAGGATTGGGGAAGTTTTTTTAACTTTTTTTTGAAGATTTTATTTGGGTAGATTTATAGAGAAGGGTTTTTTTTATATATATATATATATATATATATATATAACGGAGCTTATACTATTGTGTCGGTTGGTTGTGTGAGGTGTCACTTGTTAAGATAAAATGAGTAAATTGAATTTTGCGACATTTATTGTTAAAGGGATAAATCATCCGATAAAGAGGAAACATGTGCTGGATTATATTAAGAAGATGAAGGTGGACATTGCCTTTTTACAAGAGACTCATTAGACAAAAAAAGGAACATTTGAAACTTAAACGTGATTGGGTTGGCCAGGTCTTGGCATCTTCTTTCAAATCTAAAGCCAAAGGAGTAGCAATTTTGATTCATAAAAAGGTGCCTTTTGTTTTAGTATCTTTTTCTGAGAATGCCGTAAGAGTTTTGAAGGTCAATTGTAAGCTGTTCTCAGAAGCTTGGACTTTATTGAATTTGCATGCACCAAATGAAGATGATGTACAATTTGTTACAGATGCTTTTTTATATTTGAATCAGTCAAATCAGAATATTATGGTTGGAGGGGATTTTAATTGCTGTTTGGATCCACTATTGGATAAATCTCCAAAAATTGCTAAGAAAACTAAGAGGGTGAAAAGGATAACTGAGTTGATGGGGGATTTAAATTTAGTTGAAATATAGTGGTGAATTCATTCAATTGAGAAAGATTATTCTTTTTATTCTATACATCATGAGTTATTTTCAAGAATAGACCTTTTTTGGTATCAGCTCATTTACAAAGTAGATTTGAGTATGTGGAATATAAGAGTAGAATTTTGTCAGACCTTTCATTGTTGCTGATTTCTTGTGAGGTTGCCGAGAAGGTGGGAGTAAATTATCATTAGAGATTTAATTTCTTTTCTTTGGCTTGGCTTCGCGGACGAAGATTTATGGAGGGGGTAAAAAGTCCACGTCAGCTGCAGACTCGTTTGTGGCTGACAAGTCCGATGCGGGACAGGCAGACACGATTGCAGCGGTTGCAGGGGAAAATTGGTTGGTTGGGGATGGGTGTTGGGTTTTTCCTCCTTTGCCTTTTGTCAGTGAGGTAGGCTCTGCGGTCTTCTTCAAAGGAGGTTGCTGCCCGCCAAACTGTGAGGCGCCAAGATGCACGGTTTGAGGCGATATCAGCCCACTGGCGGTGGTCAATGTGGCAGGCACCAAGAGATTTCTTTAGGCAGTCCTTGTACCTTTTCTTTGGTGCACCTCTGTCACGGTGGCCAGTGGAGAGCTCGCCATATAACACGATCTTGGGAAGGCGATGGTCCTCCATTCTGGAGACGTGACCCATCCAGCGCAGCTGGATCTTCAGCAGCGTGGACTCGATGCTGTTGACCTCTGACATCCCTAACGTCGAAGAGATTTAATGAGATGCTGTTAAAAAGGACCAAGTGTGTTTTATATTTGAGAGATCAGATGAAGCTTTTTTAAGAAATGAATGAGGGATCATTTCAGAGTAGTTTTACAATGTGGGTTGATCTGAAAGTGTATTTGTGGGGTCAAATTATTAGTGATGTAGTTAAAGTGAAAAAGCAATATAAGGCAGAACTTTTGGAGTTAGAGAAAGAAATTGCAGTATTGGAAAAAACATTCCAGAGCAATCCAACAGAAGAGAATAAGATAAAGTTATCTAATTTGAAGCTTCGTTATAATACAAAACAAACTTAATATTATGAGAGAATGATTTTGAGATCAAAGCAGCGTTATTACGAGTTAGGGGAGAGGGTGCATGGCATTTGAAGACTGAACAAGTTTCTAGAACAATTAATGCAGTTTGGGAAAATTCAGGAATTACTTATAAACCGCAAGAGATTAATGAGGAATTTCATGTTTTTTATATGAATTGCAGATATGGAGCAGATTAATTCTTTTTTTTTAAATCAAATTTGAATTTACCTTTATTGGATGAGAAAGATGTAAAATTGTTAGACAATTCTTTTACAGAGTTTGAACTTAAGGAGGCCTATGCCAAGCAGAAAATCACCTGGTGAGGATGGTTTTATGACAGAATTTTATAAAGAATTTCATGACCTGTTATTTCCAGTGTATATGGATGTAATTTTTATAAAAACTTTATTTATTTGTTCAAAAAACAAATAATATATGACGTATACAGCAATTAAACATGAACATGAACATTTTTTTAATATATATATATATATAGAAAAAAAAAGAAAAAAAGAAAAGGAAAGAACCCCTCCTTCAGCCAACTCTCCTAAGGAGAGCCATAAAAAAAGAAAAAAGAAAGAATATAAAAAAATATACATATTAAAATCTAATGAATATAAATTGAAATGTAAATATTCCGAGTATAACACCCACTTATTAATAAAAAAATTATAATTATCATGCAAAACATATGTAATTTTTTCCATTATTAAACAATATTTCATCTCATTATGCCATCTATTAATATCAATCATATTTGTATCTTTCCACATGCTAGCAATATATTTTTTCGCTACAGATAAAGCTAAATATACAAAAGCAAGCTGGAACTTATCTAATCCCAAGTCTTTCAAAGGTTGCAAACTACCCAATAAAAATACTGTTGGATCTAAAACTATTTTAATCTTATACAGATATTCTAAAAACGATTGAATTTTCTTCCAAAAAGATTGTATATGTATACATGACCAAACAGCATGAAAAAAAATTCAAACCATATCACCACATCCAAAACACAAATCTGATTCATTAAAACCATATTTTAAAAATTTTTTCAGGTGTCAAATATAATTGATGTAAAAAGTTGTAATTAATCATTGCATAATGTGCATTTATCAATCTCGTTACACTATCATAACAGATATCTAACCAATACTCTTCAGAAAAAATAAAACCAATATCTGTTTCCCATTTAACTTTAGATTTATCTCAACCCTTTTTAATCCATATGATCCTGTAATATTTAATATATAAATGAAATATGCCCCTTCTCTGGTACCTTCGTAAGAAAAGTCTCAAATTTAATTATTTTAGGTAAAATCATATCTCTACTGAACATACATTTTACCAAAGATCGAATTTTATAATAAAAAAATAAAGAATTCTTATCAATACCAAAATCTTCCCTCCTCTGATTAAAAGATAAAAACTTACCCTCTTTAAAACAATCTCCCAAATTTTTCACACCTTTAAATCTCCAATGCAATAAACTTTGATTATGTATTGAAAAAAAAATAAGTTGATTATTATACTCAACTTTGACATATCTACTATTATTACTAAATACCAATAATATCTTTATATAGAAACTCATATCAATGTATATAGGCCTTCCAATAAAAAAATCACAAATTAAAAACTTTAAAAAAATAATAATAAAGAAAAAAAAAAGAAAACCCCCCCCTCAAAAAAAACTACCAAAAGGTAGTAATCCCCTAAAAAAAATTGGGTGTGGGTCACCCACCAGTGGCTGATGACTATAAATAGCTTAGTGCAAATCTTTCCCTCCCCAGCCAAACAATCAATAATATCAAAATCTCATAATAACAAAAGAAAAAATAGAATAAAAAATTCTTCTTTTCATCCAGAAGATTCCAATCTCGAAGATCCCATTTCAGAAGGAGGTAGACTCTTTCCATTCCCATTTTTTCCATTTCTGCCATTTCTTCCATTTCCAGAGCAACCAGATTTTTCTTTAGGAGATAATGGTAGACTATGTCCTCTTATATCTGGCAATGAATCAGGAAAAATCATTGCTTCACGATCAATTTCAAAAAACCGAAATTGATAGTCTCCATAAAACACCTTCAACACTGCAGGGTAACAAAAAGTAGACTTATAACCTTTACGCCACAAAACTTCTTTAACTGGATTGAATCGACGTTGACGTTGAATGACCTCTTGAGTCAGATCATGATAAAAAAAGACTCTGCTATTCTGAATCGATAATGGGGTTTGTCATTGTCTCTCATTTTGTACTGCAAGTCGAAGTATTGCTTCTCTATCCAAATAACTCAAACATCGAATTATTACTGGTCTCGGTAGTTGACAAACTGAGGGTGTTCTTCTCAAAGCTCTATGGGCTCTTTCCAGTGCCAATCCCCCAGAGAAAAATTCTTGCCCTAATATTTGCGGAATCCAGTCTTTAAAAAAACGAAGAGGATCTTGTCCTTCTATACCTTCTGGCAACCCAACAATTTTCACATTATTCCTTCTGCTTTTATTTTCCAAATAATCTATTTTTCTTTCTAGCTCCTTCTCACGTTCTCCTAATTCTATGACTGATTTTCCCACCTTCAATACTTTTTCTGTGTTAGAAGTCACTTGTTGTTTACAGTCCAAAAAAGCAGTCTGAATTTTTAAAAATTCTTCATAAGATGCATCCACATATGTCTTCATATCAGCATTCATTTGAACCATTTCAATCATTGAGATGTCAACAAATCCATTCCAGGTTTTATAACAGCTTGAATAGCTGCCTTCAATTGTGATTCAGTAAAGCTCAGCTCTGTTCTCTCTGACATAGTGGCAGAACAAGGTAACTGCAGCTCCTGCTGCAATTCAACAAAAGGCATTTAAAAAGATTTACTGCGGATCTAGACTCCCAGCGATGGATTCCCGATTTCTTCAGGGAGTCGCCGCTGGTCTCCCCCCGCATCTTGTTGTCTTTTAACCCATTCGCGAAGAAAAACGACTTCTTCAGATTGTAATGCTGCCTGATGCATTTCCTTTTCAGCCTCCACAGGCGATCCTTGGGATTTAAGCAATGAAGAAATTAAGCCTGGGGCTGCTTCAAGTCGTCTAGGCCCCAAATCTTCAGCACTTTGAAAATGTATTTTCTTTTGACCTTGAGATTTAATCTTTTTACCATTAGTGGCCATAATAATTCCTTAATTCTTTAAACTAAAATTTAAAAATTTAAACTTGGAAACAAAGGGTTAAAAAAATGGGTATTTAAAAGTCTGGCCAAAGAGGTCGAGATTGCACATCTAGACTCTACACCATCTTGCCATGGATGTACTTAAACAAGCTACAGAAACAGGTTCATTTCCCGAGTCATTTTCAAGGGCATTGATAATGGTCATACCAAAGAAGGACAAAGATCCGTTAAAGGTTGGGTTATATAGACCTATATCTTTATTGAATGTAGATTATAAAATTGTAGCAAAAGAGGTTGGCTAATTTTTTACCAAAATTAGTTCATATAGATCAGGCAGGATTTAGTAAGAATAGGTATTTGGCTGATAATATTACTAAATTAATTACAATAATAAATGTGTCAAGACAGCAACTCAACCAACCAATGGTACTGGTGCTAGACACAGAAAAGGCCTTCGACTGTGTTGAGTGGAAATTTTTTATTTAAGGTGCTGGAAAGATTTCAATTTGGGCCCCTCTTTATTGGTTGGGTTAAGGCATTATATACCAATCCTTCTGCTCGGGTGGTGACAAATGGACAGGTTTTGCAGGTCTTTAATTTGCTTAGATCAACTAGGCAGGGCTGCCCATTGTCACCAGCCTTATTTGCATTGGTTATAGAACCTTTGGCTCAAGCTATTAGACAGAATGAAAATATTAAGGGAATTACAATTGGTCAATGGGAATATAAAATGAATTTATTTGTGGATGATGTGTTGATATATTTGTCACAACCTAAGAAGTCTTTAGAACCCCTACAGGACTTATTGAAATATTATGGATCAATGTCAGGCTCTTACATCAACTGGGACAAAAGTGAGATATTACCAATATCAGATGGAGATTATTCAGATTGCATGCAAATTACTAAATTTAAATGGTCTGATAAGATTAAGTATTTGGGTGTAATTGTAGATAAGGAGTATCAAAATTTATATGGTCAGAATTACTTACCATTGTTAAATAAGATTAAGTCTGTTTTGGATAGATGGAAAGATTTGGCATTAACATTGATTCACTGGGTAAATTGTGTTAAAATGAATATATATCCATGTGTTCAATATTTGCTCTAATCTATTCCTAGTCCTATACCAGGGAAGTTTTTTTAAGGAATTGAATAAAGTAGTTTTTTTAAGGAATTGAATAAAGTAGTACATTTGTTTGTATAAGCTCCAAGGGGGGGGTGGGTATAAGGGATTGGATAGTTGGGAGGGGGTGGGGGAAGGTAATAGGGGGTAGATTTAGTTTTACTTTGGGTTTTATGTTTGTATTTTTTAAAACTTTAAATAAAATTTTCAAAAAAAGTTGCTGTTGAACTTTATGCTTCTTCCATGAGGCTGCTGAGATGAAAATTGCAGGATTTCAATGCAATAAAGGAATGGTACATAACTTGGAGGGGAACATGCTGGTAGATGTGTCCTGTTCATCAGTAGCCCTTCATGGGATAAAGACTGGGATTAGAAGAAGCAATCAGAGTGTCTTGGTGATTGACTACAATACATTTTGTACATGGTAAGCCCTACAGCTGAGCATGCCAAGTGTTAGAGGGAGTGTACATTTAGGATTGTAGATGGGATAACGACCAAATGAGCTGGATGTTGCTGTGCTTCTTAAGTGTCTTGTAGCTGCTGTCATCCAGGTAAGAGTATTTCTAAACACTCCTGATTTGTGCCTTGGAGATAGTGGAAGAGCTTTGACATATCAAGACACTCAGTTTCTGACCCACTCTTGTAACAATATGTAACAATGTGTACGTGGTTGGTCCATGGAGCTTCTGTTCAATGGTGACCTTGGGATAGCAATGGTGGGGGACTTGGTCAAGGTAATGCCCTTGAGTATCAAAGGTGTCTGGTAAGGTTCTCTGTAATTGGTAATGGCCATTGTTGGCATGAATGTTACTTGTTGCTGTTGTTACCTGCTGCTTTTCAGCCTCAGCTAAAATGCTGTCCTGATTTAGTTGCTTGAAGGCAATGGGCTTCTTCATTTGTTGAGAAGTTGCAAATAACAGCAAATATTTTTCCTTCTTAACACACAATGGAAGGGAGCACCCTTAGATGATTTTCTAGGGCATTTCCTTGATGAACACTTGCAATGATGCCCTGGGGATTGGGATGATTGACTTCCAACAACCACAACCATCTTCATTTGTGTGAAATATGACTTTAATCATTGGAATGTTTTCCTCTTGATGTCCACAGTCTTCAGTTTTACAAATAATTCATCCAGTCAAAATATTATCTCAATTTTTGCTATCATATGGACCTCTGATATATAGTAGAAGAGAATAATCATCTTAAGTACAGATCATATGAATTAATTTATAAAAGTAATGATTTGAATGATGGAGTGGTAAATTGGGTTAGTAAATGTGTGGACGATACAAAAATAGGGTGATTTGTGGTTAGTGAAGATGGTTTTTGGGGACTGTTTAGAAGAGTGGGCTGAAAGATGGCAGATGGAGTTTAATATTGATCAGTGCGAGGTGCTTCATTTTGGGAGAAATAATCAAGACAGGACATATGCAGTGAAGGAGAGGGCATTGAGGAATGCAGAGGAACAGAGAGATCTTGGAATAACTGTTCTTTGAAAGTGGATTCTCATGTGGATAGAGTGGTAAAGAAGGCTTTTGGTAGGCTGGCCTTTATAAATCAAAGGATGGAATATAGGAGCTGGGAGGTGATGCTGAGACTGTTCAAGGCATTTGTGAGGCCAAATTTGGAATACTGTGTGCAGTTCTGGTCCCCAAATTATAGGAAGGATATCAATAATGTAGAGAGGGTGCAGAGAAGATTTACTAAAATGTTGCCTGGAATGCAGTATCTAGAATACAAAGAAAGATTGATTAGACTGGGTCTTTATTCATTGGAGCGTAGAAGGTTGAGGAGGGGGGGGGGTGGGATTTGATAGAGGTGTTTAAAATTATGAGGGGGATAGATAGAGTAGATGTGAATAGGCTCTTCCCCTTGAGGGGTCACAAGTTAAGGGTTGGGGGCAAAAGTTTAGAAGTAACATGAGAGGGGGCTTCTTCACTTAGAGAATGGTGGCTGAGTGGAATGACCTTCCAGAAGAGATGGTTGCAACAGGGTCAATTTTGTCATTTAAGAGAAGGTTGGATGTGCATGGATGTGATTGGATTGGAGGGTTATGGACAGGGAGCAGGTAGGTTGGACTAGAGGAGATCACTTAAATCAGTGTAGATTAGAGGGGCTGAGATGGACTGTTTCCATATTGTAATTGTTATATGGTTATATGGATGTACTCACTTAAAATTATTAGTTTCTTGCTTGGTTAAAAGCGATGTGCAGGCAAAGAAACTACCTCAATGCCCATCAAGCGACGACCACCTCTGACTGCAAAGAAGCCTGGGATTCATCAATCTACAGTCCCTTTGACAATAATATCCTTTAGCTTGATGTAAAAAACAAGGGTAAAAACCTTTTCTCAAGAATCATAAAATGGCTCTTTATAAAGATCTGAATATGGTATAAAATTAGAATTTTTATCTGAGTTATAATGAGATTAATTTCCCCAAATTGTTCTATCTTATGCTTTTATGTGGGTGTTAATTGATAGAGTACTGAATGCCATAAAAACACTGAGATTGATGTTACCAATGCATATTCTTTGAATTTTAAGATAACTTTTTTTTTTATCTTACAAGACCCATGTGCCAAGATTATTCCTTTAGCTTTACTGTATTATGGTCAAGTGATCCCAAGATTTATCATTGGAATTTTACATTTTGGAAAGATTGGGGCTTGGGGCAGTTTATCTTATGTCTGAGCCTTTCCTTGACCTACATAAATCAGAACCTGTGTGGGCCTCTTTTTGCCTTTAGACTTCATTTAAGCATCAAGTAGCATGGCATTACAGCTCCATCAAGGCATGCATGTGCAAAAGTGCCAGCTTTCAGCTTATGAAAAAAAATAGATGGTTTAATTAATTCTAGAGACTGATTTTTAGGATAAATATTTTTAAGGACAATCTGAACACTAAATGAATACATTTGAATTTACAAAAATAAATTATTCTGCTGAAGGCAATGCTGCAGATTTCTGAAGAAAGTAGAAGGGCAAGATCTGTGTGCAATAATGAGTGTGGAAAATCCTTTGGTTCACCACAAAAGTTAGTCACTGTTTCCCACTGGCAGAACATAAAAGCTATAAAAGTATGGAGAGTGAAATGAAGTTATGTTGATTAAGCAGAAGGTTTGATCAAAAGGAGTCAACTTGAAACATTATCTTTGCTTCTTGTTCATGAAGCTGTCTGAGACGTTGAGTATTTCCAGCATCCCCTGCGTTAATTTCAATTTTTTCTCTTTGGTCATATTTAATATTTATCTTTTGCATTACTCTTATTTATTATTTGAATTTTTATTAGAGGACAAAAAAGTCCTCTAATTTCAGATACTGAACAGATTGATAAGCAAACTCCAAGACCTGAGACTCAACACCTTTCTGTGCAATTGTATCCAGGATTTCCTTGCCTCCAGACCACAATCAGTGAGGATTGACAAGAACATCTCCTCCACAATCTCCATCACTACCAGAGCACCAAAAGGCTGTGCTCTTAGCCCCCTGCTGTGTGACTCAGTATGGCAGCAACAACGTTCACAAGTTCACTGATGAAACCATAGTAGTGAGTTGTATACAGAAGGGAGATTGAAAACTTGGTTGAATGGTACACCAACAACAACCTTGCTCTCAATGTCACCAATACCAAGGAACTGATTGATGACTTCAGGAAGGGAAAACCAGATGTGTACGATCCAGTGATCATTGGGGGATCAGAGGAGGGGAGAGGAATTAAGTTTTTGGGAGTCACTATCTTGGAGGACCTATCCTGGACCTAACACACAAATGGCATCATGAAAAAAGCATGTCAGCACCTCTATTTCCTCAGGAGTTTGTGGAGGTTTGGCAAGACAGTGGAAATCCTAGCAAATTTCTACAGATGTGTGGTGGAAAGTGTGCTGACTGGCTGCATCATAGTCTGGTATGAGGGAACAAATGCCCCTGAGTGAAAAGCCCTATAAAAGGTAGTGGACACAGCCTAGGACATCACGGGTAAAATCTTCCCCACCATCCAGAACATCTACAGGGAACGCTGTCATCAGAGAGCAGCAACAATCATTACAGATCCACACCACCCAGCACATATTCTGTGCTCACTGATACCATCAGGGAAGAGGTATAGGAACCACAGGACTCACATCACCAGGTTCAGGAACACCTGCTACCCCTCCACCATCACTCCTCAACAACAAACTCAATCAGGGACTCATTTAAGACTCTTACTTTTGCACTTTATTGATATTTTTTCTCTGTATTGCACAGTCAGGTTATTTACATTTCTTTATTTGTTTACATGTGTATGTGGAGTCAGGTTATTTTTTGCACTGCCAATAAATGGTAATTCTGCCTTGCCCATAGGAAAAAGAATCTCATGTATGTACTTTGACAATAAATCTGAATCTGCATCTGAAGATTGGTGATCTTGAAAAACTCTGGCTTGCATTCAGAACTAAACTGATGATCCTCCATATATTTGCTCTGTGCCAAGATGAACAATTCTAAATTTTGGGAGAGCAAGCAAGCCCATTATTAGCTTTCAAGCATCAAGAGGGAATGTACGGAATGTTCATAGTCATGCTGGGAACTCATCTAGTGATGTAATGATACCATTTGAATTGCAAGTTAGCCTGAGTTTAACTATAGGCAGACCAAATACACCAAAACTGTGTAAATGTTACCAGTGTGCTGGTCTTTTATAGCAAGGTAATATAACATTACAGATGAGTCCTGTCCCTTCAGCCCATGATGTTGTGCTGATCTACACCACAGCAACTAATTTTTTTCTCTACCTCACACCCATAATTCTCTTTTTTTTCTTACATGCAATTGATGATACCGCCTTGTTTTGCCTTTTAGGATGTGATGGCATGCAAGCCCTGCCATGACTTGGTGCAGAATTGTCTCTTTTCATGGGTGATGGCCTCTGGAGGATGACCTGGACTTCTCAATATCCAGCCATACATAGACCAAACATAGAGAAGATTTTATGCATATGACAATAAACAGAATCTTGAATTTTGAATGAATCTTCACAATTCTACATCGCATTGAATGCTGATCCAAGATAATTTGGACAGGCATTTGTGTGAATTAGCAGGGAAAAGGAGCGAGGAAATGAATAAATTATCCATGATCAAAACAAAAAGCAGAGGAGACTTAATGGGCTGTGTGGCCTAAGTCGTCTCCTAATGTCATGCTCTCATGAGATTTGTTCAAGAAAAAAGTGTAGTCTGTGAAATGTGCATTTGTGCAGGTTATGGAGGTTACTAATATGCAAGGCTGGTGTTCATATCAAGTGGGAAGCGTGATTGTAATTTAGGTTCTTGTATTGAACACATCAAAACATGATTATTTTTATTGTCAACTGTGTTGGGGTCATGTTCCTTGCTTTGATCTCATCAGTGCGATTCTCTTCCACATTTGATGGCTTTGTGACTTCCTTCTCCAGCAGCATTCCAGTAGAGTCAGGACCTCTCACTACCATCTGGGTCTCTGAGCTGCCACACCTCTCCCTTTGGCTCTGAGGCATCCTGCAACGTACCCTCAGTAAACCTGCCCATTCCATTGCTCTCCAGAACTGTGTCGAAGGGTTAGGCTGCAGTCCAATCCCAATTAGACCCAGAAATCAAGGCTAACACCATTCTTTTGAAAATACAACTTATTTGCCTAACTAAAAAGCAAACTTTCCCAAAAATAATATCAAATGACATCACCATGTGGAGAACATGTGGATATAAATTTGTGAAAATGCTCACCCAATTTTTTCCCATTGGCAAATGAAAAAGGATCATCGTGCCTATTCCCATGTCTGTTGTCTGAAGTACTGACACCCATTACTTCATAACACATGTCGAGGAAGTCACTCTATTCCACCTCCAATTATAGAGTCATAATGCTATTTGATATGGAACAAGCCCTGCCCAACTTGTCCAAATTAGCATTCTGGGCTAGTCGTATTTGCCTACATTTGGTTTATACATTTCTAAGCCCATCCTATCCATATATTTGTCTAAATGTCTTTTGAATATTGTTATTATGTCCCATTTCAACAGTTGCTCTGGAAGCTCGTTCCAGATAAGGACCACCCTCTGAGTGAAAAAGTTGCCTCTTATGTCCCTCTGAAAATCTTTTCCCTCTCACCTTAAACCTATACCCTCCATGAAATAATGAGGCACAGGTCCATTGCATAGCATCCCTCTGCCCTGATCCCTTCGTTCTGGAAACTTTTCCAAGAAGCTGATGTGAGATCTATCATACCAAATTAATGCTTCCATCAATGTTGGGGATGTGTTCAGTGGTTGGAGCCTGTTGTTTGCTGGCTCTAAAGGCCTCTGGTCACTTGTACACATGGTGGAATGAGTTTGGAGACATACACACACAGGCTTGAGCAGCTATTTGCATCCTGTTTTTTGGAGATATGGCTCCAAAGTTTATGGGCCCCCTTCCCAGTGAAACACTCAAGATTTGGTAGTTTTTTTCCATACTTCTCTCCCACTGACTACATAAAATTTTTTAAAAAAATTTCATGATTTCAGTCCGTGATCTCCCCTTAAATGTCCTGTGGCCCCTGGGTGGTGTTGGGGGGGGGGGGGGGGGGTGTGCAGATGGCTCCTGTTGAGAATTGCTGAGCTAGAAAATCCATTGTCTGATGTTTTCTCCTAAGTTCTCCGAGTAGCAATAGTGATCACAAATTATTGGCCATTCTGGGTGAAACAATGATATTTCAGGTAGGTAAAGGGACTATGCCATTCATTTGGGTGCTGCTTGACTCTAACTATTATTTGCAGCTGCAGGGTACTTAGGAGTGGATGTCCCAGCAACAAGTATGCCATTTCCTTGCTAAAAATGGTCACCCAGAAGTTAGGTTTGATATTTGCAGTGCACTGTGGCACTCTGTCCTTATTTAAATGCCTTTAAAGCTCTGAATGAAATTGGTACCAAGCTAAGACACTCTGGCCTGTATTTCACTCAGCGAGAAGAATGGATGCTGAGTAAGTCTCAGGGATCACTGGCCGCTAATAAAGGACACCAGCAAATTATTCACCCTGTCACTAGAAGGCATCTCCCACTGACTTGAAATTTTCATGGTGAAAAATGGTGACAAGAGAGAGTTTTATTTATAGGTGGGTGATGTTGCCATGGTTACAATTATCGCTATTTTACTAATAGGACTTCAGTGAATTTAGTGCCTTCCAGTAATTGTGGTCTTGATTGAAAAGTTTGTCAAGCCACATCAGGGCACATTGAGATCAGTCATAGAGTATAGGCCTGGGATATTGGACAGAACAAGATATATTTTTGAGGCACACTTACTATTTGCTTGGCATTTAAAAAAAATTCTTTAGACATACAGCACAGTAACAGGCCATTTCAGCCCATGAGCCCGTGCTGCCCAAGTTACACCCAAATAACCGACACCCCTGGAACATTTTGAATGGTCTGAGGAAACTGGAGACCTCAAGGAAACCCCATGCAGACACAGGGAGAATGTATCAACTCCTTACAGACAGCCGAGGATTCGCACCCCAGTCCTGAACCCTGGCACAGTAAAGGCATTGCGCTAACCGCTAGGCCAGCTGTGCTGCCCCAAATGTTTTCATGATCAGATTTATTAAAAATAATTTTTTAATTATGGCATGGAAGGATTTAAATTCACAACACCAAAGTTACATGTTCAGTTGTAAATGGATCATATTCATTAGTTGCCAGTAAGGCCCTTTGGTTGGGTAATTGTTCATGTTGAATATGAAGCTTCAGTCAAAATGCAAACTGGGGACTTTTAGGCGTTTTCCCCTAAAAAAAGTACTTGTTCTTACTTTTCATTCTGTTTTGAAGTAATTTTTAGTTACATTGTTCAATAATTCTGCAATTGCATACTATTCATACAATACCATATCCAAATATTTTAAAGAAGAAACTTAAAAATAAAAGTTTGTTAAGAAATATAATACAGATTTATAAATGACACATTTGTAGTGTGCCATTCTAATAATAAAGCAATGATATACAATAATCAGGATGGAGACTACAGCTTCATAAAAATTGGTTGCTCTTCCTGTTGTGAATGTATGCCTGTATGTGCATATATATATATATATATATATATATTGTGTCTTGTGGGGAACCATTTTAGATTAGTAATAAAGTATAAATGAAGCTCCATAATATTACAGACATACCGGTGTTTTGAGCAAAATACGGGCACTGCTTTGGAGCCAGTGGAAAGCAAGACATTTAATCTGATTAAATCTCTGTTTGCATCTGAAAGAGCAAGTACAAAAACTTCAGCAAACATGTGTTGTGCTGTAATAGGAGAACATTTATGCCCAAAGCCACAGGTTATCACAGAAGGACACAAATGTTATTTCAGAAAACAGGCAAATCCTTAAGCGAATATTTGGCTAAATTATGTAGACTGTCAGAAACCTGTGAGTTTGATGCATTCTTAAATGAAGCATTCAGTTGGTTGTTTTTCCAGACTCTTTTGTGTAGTCTTCCAAAGGCGCTATTTGCCTTGGCGAGTCTGTTGTCTATCTCATTGTCGATCCTTGCATCTGATGAAATGGTGCAGCCGAGATAGGTAAACTGGTTGACCGTTTTGAGTTTTGTGTGCCTGATGGAGATGTGGGGGGGCTGGTAGTCATGGTGGGGAGCTGGCTGATGGAGGACCTCAGTTTTCTTCAGGCTGACTTCCAGGCCAAACATTTTGGCAGTTTCCGCAAAGCAGGACGTCAAGCGCTGAAGAGCTGGCTCTGAATGGGCAACTAAAGCGGCATCGTCTGCAAAGAGTAGTTCACGGACAAGTTTCTCTTGTGTCTTGGTGTGAGCTTGCAGGCGCCTCAGATTGAAGAGACTGCCATCCGTGCGGTATCGGATGTAAACAGCGTCTTCATTGTTGGGGTCTTTCATGGCTTGGTTCAGCATCATGCTGAAGAAGATTGAAAAGAGGGTTGGTGCGAGAACACAGCCTTGCTTCACGCCATTGTTAATGGAGAAGGGTTCAGAGAGCTCATTGCTGTATCTGACCCGACCTTATTGGTTTTCGTGCAGTTGGATAATCATGTTGAGGAACTTTGGGGGACATCCGATGCGCTCTAGTATTTGCCAAAGCCCTTTCCTGCTCACGGTGTCGAAGGCTTTGGTGAGGTCAACAAAGGTGATGTAGAGTCCTTTGTTTTGTTCTCTGCACTTTTCTTGGAGCTGTCTGAGGGCAAAGACCATGTCAGTAGTTCCTCTGTTTGCGCGAAAGCCGCACTGTGATTCTGGGAGAATATTCTCGGCGACACTAGGTATAATTCTATTTAGTAGAATCCTAGCGAAGATTTTGCCTGCAATGGAGAGCAACGTGATTCCCCTGTAGTTTGAGCAGTCTGATTTCATACCCACACTCCTGTTCGGCTCCGAATCATGGGTCCTCTACCGGCATCACCTACGGCTCCTAGAACGCTTCCACCAGCGTTGTCTCCGCTCCATCCTCAACATCCATTGGAGCGCTTTCATCCCTAACGTCGAAGTACTCGAGATGGCAGAGGTCGACAGCATCGAGTCCACGCTGCTGAAGATCCAGCTGCGCTGGGTGGGTCACGTCTCCAGAATGGAGGACCATCGCCTTCCCAAGATAGTGTTATATGGCGAGCTCTCCACTGGCCACCGTGACAGAGGTGCACCAAAGAAAAGGTACAAGGACTGCCTAAAGAAATCTCTTGGTGCCTGCCACATTGACCACCGCCAGTGGGCTGATATCGCCTCAAACCGTGCATCTTGGCGCCTCACAGTTTGGCGGGCAGCAACCTCCTTTGAAGAAGACCGCAGAGCCCACCTCACTGACAAAAGGCAAAGGAGGAAAAACCCAACACCCAACCCCAACCAACCAATTTTCCCCTGCAGCCGCTGCAACCGTGTCTGCCTGTCCCGCATCGGACTTGTTAGCCACAAACGAGCCTGCAGCTGACGTGGACTTTTACCCCCTCCATAAATCTTCGTCCGCGAAGCCAAGCCAAAGAAGAAATGAAGCATTAAGAGACAGGCCAGTCATGGGTTTAGGTGACCGCAATGCTCAATAGTAATTGGTAAGTACAAAAGATGTAATCATTAAGTCTGCCTATGACACAGCCCTGGGTTTCGAGATGGCCTATAAAAACTACAAAATTCTACAAGATGAGCCACAGGTAGTGAGAAAATTTAAATGACGAGAATGCTTTTGATGTGGAAAAAGCAAAGACAGTCTGGATAAGTATTATTGAAGAAAAGCATGTCGTCAGAGCTAAATGTTAAAGAAACAAAGATAGTATCAACAAGGGGAAAAAGCAAAGATCCAGATACGAAAAACAGCCCTCCAATGGAAAAACACCAGCAGTGAACCTAACAACTCGGACGAAGACAAGGCACTGGAAGTAATCTATATTTGTAAATTAATGGATAAGAATTATGTGAAAATTAACAATGAACCTCTTTAAATGCAGTTGGACATGGGAGCAGAAGTGTCGTTAATGCCAATAAAGTTAAAAACACGACTGTTACCTCATCTTACCATGAGTCTGACATACTGTTGAAAATGGTCACAGGGGGAAAGTCAAGGTGTTTGGGAAATGTAAAGTAAACGATGAATATAAAGGACAGACGCCAAAAAGATTATCCCTTTACATCATTGACACCAAGGGGCCAGCCTTATTTGGAAGAGAAAGTGGTTGTTGCACATCTCACTAGATTGGATGGAATTTAGATCCGTAATGAATGGATATGTCTGGAGGGCAAGGCCAAGCCAAAACTGGAGCAAGTGGTTAAGAGGTATCAGATGATTTTCAGAAAAGGCCGAGGGGAAAATCCAAGGAGTCCAGGTGAAGTTATACTTGCGATCCTGTGTTGAACCCAAGTTCTATAAGCCCAGGACAGTACTGTTTGCAATAAAAAGAAAAATTGAATTGGAACTTAACAGGTTGGAAAACAAAGGAATCCTGGAAGGAATTCAATACAGTGATTGGGCAGCTCGCATTGTACCAGTCTGAAAAGCCAATGGAGAAATCGGTATTTGGTGAATACAAAGTCACCATTAATCAGGCTCTACAAACACTATGCTGAAAGCAGAGGAATTATTCCAGGCTCTGAATGGAGGAAAGAAATTCACAAAACTGGACTTAACCCAGGCATATCAGAAAACTGAATTGGATGAGGCCTCAAAAATATATGTGGCAATCAATACACACTTGGGGTTATTCACCTATACCCAAATGCCATATGGAGGATCAGCAGCCCCGGCAATATTTCAGGTGGTCATGGACAAATTGTTGCACTGCATAAATGTGGGATGCTACCTCGATGACATCATAATTACAGGTCGAGATGACTCAGAGCATGTATCAAACCTGGAAAAGGTCCTAACCCAATTGCAACAAGCAAACGCCCATCTGCGCCACGTCAAGTGTGTATTTATGGTACCTTCGTAGTATATTTGGGATTTACAGTTAATAGTGAAGAAGTCCAATTGGATTCCACTGGTACCAAGGGTGTCTGCAGAGCACCTTACCCATTGAATAAAGCTGAAGGGCAATCATTCCTGGGTTTGATTAACCATTACTGGAAGCACATTCCAAATATGTCAATGCTGTGCAGCCCGCTGAACCATTTATTAAGAAAATAACAGAAATGGTGCTGGAATGAAGAGACAAGTAACATGGTTGATCATTTAAAAAAACTAACATCGCACAATAATGTTCTTGTCCACTACGACCCAGAAAAAGAAGTGACCCTGGTGGTGGATGCTTCACTGTGAGCTTAGGTATGGTGTTGTCACAGGTGATGGAAAAGGGGGAACAACCAGTGGCTGATGCCTCCCGGTCTTTGATGAACGTAATTATGCACTACTGGAAAAAGAAGGACTTGCCATAATATTCGATGTCAAACGATTTCACCAGTACTTATATGGTAGGAAATTTACCTTAGTAACAGACAACAAACCACACAGTTTTATTCTAGGCCCTCAAAAGGATACCAGTGCTAGCTGCAACAGAAATTCAAAGGTGGACCATACAACTCGCCACATATGATTATGATTTGGAATATAAACCAGCAACACAAAATTGCCATACTGATGCCCTAACTCGCTTACCTCTTCCTGAAGCTGAACAGATAAATGAGATCATTAAATGGACAGCTGAGGCTACAGTTATTAATCAGGAACCACTTCATTCCTTACCAATTACAGCAAAGACCATTAGCAAAAAAGTACGGAAAGAAGCTACACTGTCAAAGGTCTGATATTTCACATTAAATGGGTGCATGAGGCCGAAGCTATTTTTCCCAAACTGAAACCTTATTATACACGATGTAATGAATTATCAATTGAAGAAGGTTGTTTATTATGAGGGACCAGGACAATCAATCCTATGAAATGGCAGGCTGCCATGTTATCAGAGCTCCACAACAACCACCCAGGGATGGTTTGGATGAAAACTATGGCACATATGCATGACTAGTGGTCATCAATGAACATCAATATTTAACAAGATGTTACACTTGTCAGGAGACGTAACCCCAAGCACCACATGCAACAGCTAACCCTTGGAAGTGGCCAACATGACCATGGTACAGGATTCACGTAGATTTCACTGGTTCCTTAATGGGAGAAAACTTCCTTATTGGTGTTGATTCACACACTAAATGGCCAGTGGTGTCACACATGAAAACAACAACAACAAACCAAATGATTGAGAGACTATGAAGTATGTTCACATCATATGAACTAGTCTCTGATAAAGGGCCGCAGTTTATATCTGATGCTTTTAAACCAATAACAATATACAGCACATCTTATCAGCTCCCTACCACCCAAGCATGAATGGGAAGCAGAACATTTTGAACAGACTTTTAAAAAGGCCATGAAAACTAAGAAATCCCTAAACATATCCTGAAATTACAAACTCACAGATTTTCTAATAGCATATAGAAACATGCTGCACTCCATTACCAAATGAACACATGCAGAATTGATGTTTGGGTGTGACTTAAGAATAAGCTTTTCCATGATGCACCCAAACTTTGGCCTTTGCTTGGAACAATCCATGTCTTCAAGTAAACCTACCAGATCTCTGGAAGTAGGAGAGCGAGTACTGGTACAGGACTACCGCGACAATAGGGAGCCATGGATAAGAGGCATGATTCTTGGAAAACTGAGTCCCTGTTCTTATTCCATACTTTTGGGAACAAAAATATGGATATGCCACATTGGCCATTTAAGAGCAGTGGATGATCCAGTGGCCATACCCACTGCTTAAGATCCCGACAATTTTCCATTGTGGACTTATCCCAAGGATGACATTCCAGGAATATCTTCAGAAAATTATGCCCCCCTCGATGTCGACTGCTCAGCACAACAGTTGTACACTACATCTTGCTCAAAAATGCAGCCCAAAACTTCATCCTGCTCAGCAGAGCAGTCTTACACCATGTCAGAATGGGGCTCACCAAAGACAAAGTTCACAGTTCACCGAGGAGGTGGTACTGCCCAAAAAGGCAGAGAGTCCAGAGAAGTCGCAAAGTCTCCCGGTGGATTCTACCGCACCAAGAAGATCCAGAAAGGAAAGATGTCCTTGAGAACATCTGAGGGACTATGTACACAGTGACTTGGCTGCTTAACATGTCATACTTACGTTGTCGTGTAATTATAATTCACACTATTAGTCCATGTAGTTATCATAGTTCAGTAAAAGTGCTGCCTATATGCTATTTTCACAAAGTATTTATTTTGTGGAGAGGAAGAATGCTGTGAAAATATGCCTGTGTGCATATGATATCATCACGCATATATATTGTGTACTGCGGGGAACTATTTTAGATTAAAAATAAAGGATGAATGAAGCACCACATCTCCGTGAATACACAACAGTCCCAGTATTGCCACCAACATGAGGAAGCATTATTTACCAGTTAAAATCTCTCATCATTTTTGTTTCAGGCACTGAGTTACTTTGAATTTACAACAAGAATGTGCTTTGGATAACAATCCAATCTATGTGTGCATTCATTTGCTCTTTCTTTAAATCTTTTTTCTTTTGTCTTTTAACATAATCAGTTCTTAAAAGTTATTATGGACTTTGTTTCAAATTCTGACCATACTGGTACTTTCCATTATCTTGTCTATCAATCTTACAAATACTATTTCTCCCATAATCATCATTTAAATCTATATCCCTTCATTCCAAATGTTCTACTTATTGGAGACAATGTGGTTCTGTGTAAGCTTCTCACTGGATCTGTTCTGTCTATTTAACTGCTCATTTTGGCTGGTGTTCAGGAAATAAGCTGATCATTTTCTCTTTTGTGCTTTCCTGAAGGGAACTTCCTTCCCTTCCGAATGCATAATTTAACCTGTCAGATACATTATATTCCACCTCTGTCTCTTCAAAAGTGTTTTCCATTCCCTTTATGATTTTTTTTTCTGGAAGCAATTAAGGAAAAAGTAAAAGGTGCTTTTAAGAATAACCAATGATTTTGGCCTTGTTTACTACTCCCTTTGTGATTTTCCCTTTAACGTTAGGATCTCCCATAGTCCAAAGATCTAACTGTTTTGGCCCATGAATATGATCTAGCCTCCACAGTTCTCTGTGGCAGTGAAATTAAAAGATTACAACTCTGTAATTAAAAATTTAAAAAAATCCTTCTTATGTTGGTGTTAAATGCCAAACCCTAATTCTTATGATTCGATGCTGTCAGCCTCTGCCATCTCGAGTACTTCGTAAGTCACGTCACCAGAATGGAGGACCATCGCCTTCCCAAGATTGTGTTATATGGCGAGCTTTCCACTGGCCACTATGACAAAGGTGCACCAAAGAAGAGGTACAAGGACTGCCTAAAGAAATCTTTTGGTGCCTGCCACATTGACCACCGCCAGTGGGCTGATATCGCCTCAAACTGTGCATCTTGGCGCCTCACAGTTCATTGGCCAGCAACCTCCTTTGAAGAAGACCACAGAGCCCACCTCACTGACAAAAGACAAAGGAGGAAAAACCCAACACCCAACCCCAACCAACCAATTTTCCCTTGCAACCGCTACAACCGTGTCTGCCTGTCCCGCATCGGTCTTGTCAGCCACAAACGAGCCTGCAGCTGACATAGACACTTACCCCTCCATAAATCTTCGTCTGTGAAGCCAAGCCAAAGAAAGAAAAAATTCTTATGAAAGGAAACATCACCAATATTTTGTGCAGTTACCCCAAGACTTCCCTTTTCTAATCCATCCCTGTGCAATAATTCCAGTATTCCATTTTGTTTCCTTGCTTGTTAATTAACAATTAATATTTAACATAATATGCTCCGTGTACATGACTCCAAGTAAATATGTAAAGAAGAATTCTATCGTCTCTTTCTACTTGAAGAATATTCTGTTTTACTATTCTTTCCACCTAAGCAGAAAACATCACATTTCCCCACTTGGTGTCAGCTTAACACAATTCAGTTCTGTCTCCTCCTCGTAACATGCTTTCAATCAATCTTTGTATCATCAGTAAATATGGGTGCACACACTGCGTGCTTTCCCTTCAACCAAAGAGCATAATACCTTAACTTGGCTCAAGTCCTGAATATAGATAGGAAATAGTTGAGGGTGCAACTCTGATTTCTGTTGCACCTGACTTCTTCTAGATTTACAGGTTGAAAAAGTAACCTTTTATCTCAAAACTCTCCTTCGTGAGGAGTTGAGGAGATTTGATAAAAACACAATGGTCAACAAGCTCAGCAGGTCAAACAGTAGGCCTTATATAGCAAAGATAAAGATACACAACCAACGTTTCAGACTTGAGTCCTTCATCAAGATATGAGGAGATTTGGTGTGCCACCAAAGATTTTTGCAAATTTCTACAGGTCTACTTCTGAGAGAATTCAGATTGGGTGCATCACTATCTGTTATGGAGGTGCCAATGCACAGGACAGGAAAAGAACAGTGAATTCAGCCAACTCCATTACGGGCATCAGTCTTCACTCCATTAAGGACATCTAAAGAGGCAGAGTCTCAAGAAAACTGCCTCAGGGACCCTCACCATCCAGGTCATGCCCTCTTCACACTACCATCGGGAAAGAGGTACAGGAGTTTGAAGATGAACACCTAGTGACACAAAAGTAGATTCTTCCCCTCTGCCATCAGATTTCTGAATCAACAATGAATCATCAACAATATCTCACCTCTTTTTTTGCAATAATTTATTTATTTTTAAATGTTATTTATAGGAATATTTTCACTGGCGCTAATCAATGAATTTCATGACACATGTTCACGGAAGTAAATTTTGATTCTGTTTTTATATCAGTCAATCCTTTTTCCCAGTGTCATGGACTCTAATCATGTGCATCCATCTATTTACATGGCACTAGGTGTTTTAAATAAAAGTGTGAAATTGTAAAAGTAAATGTTCTCTGAAGTTACACATAAACCTTTGGTGAAGATGGGAGCAAATTTATAGCCAGCGGAGTGCCTTGGTCATGTTTTGCTCAAAGCAGCTGTTTGAATCAACTTGTATTTGAATAAAATGTCATCATCCAGGATGAAGAGCTGATTGATGCTGCTCGCCATTAGGGTGACTCTCTTAAAGTATATTATTAAATATTTTAGTATCTTACAACTTGGGGAATGGGGGAGGGCAATTATCTATAATGTTATTGTTTGTCTTTTGTGCGGCTCTGAGGAGGGGAAGGAACTTGCAGATGTTTTCAAAGTATGTGACTGAAAATATAGTAAAATGATTTAAGGCTGGTATATTCATGAAAGTGAAGTTTGTTCAATGTAAGTAGTTTATTTTTTTGTCTTTAAAACTGTTTATTTTTAGAGCAGGTGTATTAGTTAGGTATTGTAAGAGTGGGTCTCAAGCATCCTGAAAACATGCTTATCCGGCATGTACCAATCCATGAAGGTACTGGATACCAGATGTCTGAAATATGTGCAGCTATCAAGATGCTAATCAAATTCTTCACTCTGACTGTGATTCCTTTGATCTGGGTGTATGTTTGCTGTCATTCCCTTTTTGCATCATTCCCTTTGTTCCCAGTGATCCAAGGACAGGGGCTTTGACCTGCTGGAATGCAAATTCTTCAATCTTTCAAATGCAGAGGCGGCTGGACCAGATCAACATCTTACAGGCTTTGCCCTCACCTCTCACTGAACATGTACGAATAGCCCATGGTTTCTGTTCATCATCACTGGACTCACAAAACCTGAAATCATTTTATTTTAATGAGGTTAAATATAATTTTGTATATTAGTATTTATACTGGCATATATTCTGGCAAAGTCTAAGCTCCTGAATTTTAACCAAAATAAATCTGCTTTTAAAATTTCAAAGCTTAAGAAAACTTACTGATGAAACTAATTTGAATTATTGTTGTTTCACAAACTCTACCACTAGAGTTCTGCTTTGTGTTAATTTATAAGAAAAGAATGGGCTCATGAATGGGAGCAGATCAGAATCAGAATCAGGATTTATTGTCATGAACAAGCCATGAAATTTGGTGCTTTGCGGCAGTATCGTAGAGTAAACATACAGAGTATAACTATCTTACGACATTATTATAAAAATAAAATGATAATAACAATTATAGGGCACAAAAATTAAGTTCATTGATTATTCAGGAAGCTGATCGCAACAGGAAAGAAGCTCTCCTTGTGCCATTGAGTGCTCAGTTTTAGACTCTACCTTTCCCCCAATGGTAGCAGAATGAAGAGGGCACGGCCTGGGAGGTGGGGGTCTTTGAGGAAAGAGGTTGCTTTTTTTATGACACCAATTCATGTAGATGTCCTCAATGGAATGAAATCTAGTGCCTATGATATCACAGGGTGAGTTAACAAACCTCTAGACTTTATTCTTCTTCTGAGAGTTGGTGCCTCCATACCAGGCAGTGATGCAACCAGCCAGAATGCACTATACGGAATTGCACCTGTAAAAGTTTATGCGAGTCTTTGTTGACATACCGAATCTCCTTAGACACTTCACAAAGATTAGCCACTGGCGAACCTTCTTTGTGATTTCATCAACATGGAGGCTCCAGGACAGATCTTCAGAGATGTTGACACCCAAGAATTTGAAGTACTTGACCCTCTCCACTACTGAGCCCTCGATGAGGACTGGGTCGTGTTCTCCTGACTTCCTCCTGAAGTCTACAAACTTCTCCTTGGTTTTACTGATGTTGAGCACAAGGTTGTTGTCATTGCACCATTCAACGAGCTGATCTGTCTCCCTCCTGTACATTTCCTCATTGCTGTTGGTAACTCTGCCAACAACTGTGGTGTCAACAGGAAACCTGTAGATGGCATTGGAATTGTGCCAGGTCACACAGTCATGGGTGTATAATGAGTTCAGCAGTGGGCTAAGCAGGCATTCTTGGGTTGTGCCCCAAGGATTGATACAATCACAACTAAATATATCTGCTGCTACATTGAAAGTGATGCTGAACCATTAAAATAACTCTGCAAAGACCTCAGCAATGCAAATTTTCCTCTGTGGTCAATATGCTCTATTCTCAGCAAGAGTTTTGAAATGTGTTGCTCTTGAAGTTGGTTACAATTTATGCTCTCTGAAGTAACCAGTAGGTGGTGATATATCACCAGTGTGTTTTGCGAGACTCGTCCTCATAGTTCTGTAGTATGTGTTTGACATAGTTGCTCATTTTGCTGTACACGTTTATATACTAGGGTAATAATATGCAAGGAGATCTGATACTTTGCTGAGTGGAAGTAGAAATCCTCTCTTGTCAATCAGATTTTTTTTTATTGTCCCTGATCCACAATGAGAGGCATAGTCACAGGGTCTTGAATGACTTAATTGGATCATTGAGAGGGGAGGGTACCTGAACAAGCTCTTCCAATTATTTTGCTGAGAATGTTTTCTTTCACAGATGGTAAAACCCTCTGCTTTTGGAAGATTTTGACATGCTCTTGACATTCAGAAATTGGCCAGAACAGTGGCGGGGTGGGGGCAGGTTGGCCAGATGACATGGGCCTATAATTCTGAGGGAGCCTACTCCCCCCGGTAGAGGCAAAGGTGGGGGGGGGGTCTTTACATTGATAAACAAAATTGATATTGTAATGTAAAGAGAATCAAGGGGGGGCGACCCTTTGGAATAAAATATTAATATTTTGAAGAAGTTTCACAAAAGATTAATGAGATAAAATATAGATAAATAAATGCGGATAACTGAAACCAGCTTATGTTCCAAATTTTTTTATGCATCTTGTTGTGGTGGCTGCACACAAATAAAAATATATCTTTTCCCACTCCTCTCACGACCGCCACAATGCTCGCTGTGCACACGCATCATGTGGGAATGAGGGATCGTGTCTGCCTTGCTATCAAATGGTAGTGATAGAGCCTGTCTTCGTCCATCAGTTTCTTAATGCTCATATATTTGCTGTGTTTTGTGTCATTGGTTTATAAATAAATATCTGCGTTGAGCCTATGCAGCACCCACACATATTCACGACACAACATCTCTATAAAGTTTCAGGAAACTTGACTTTGTCAGCAGATAAATGCTATCACTTTGAGTAGTCAGGCCTGTAAATAGTTTCAATGCTTGTTGATAAAAGACACCTTCTTATATTTTAAATTAATTGTTTTATTGTTAGCTTTGTGGTTTAGTGCTTTCTTTTGCATTTTATACACTCTTGTTTTTATTTTTTGTTAACTGTTAATGCAAAATTCTTTTATATTATGTTAAGTATAATAGAGCTGCAAAGTTTGTGAAAATCTTCTAGGTTAGTAATTTTGCTACCACATATTGACCAATTTATTTTACAATATTGGTAGTAATATTTAATTTTTAAGCAATTTTGACCAATGTTAAACAAGTAAAGGAACAAAATAAATTACACACTCACATTGATTCTCATTTTATTGGTTAATATCAAAATATTACTACCAATATTCTTCTTTGGCTTGGCTTCGCGGACGAAGATTTATGGAGGGGGTAAAAAGTCCACGTCAGCTGCAGGCTCGTTTGTGGCTGACCAGTCCGATGCGGGACAGGCAGACACGATTGCAGCGGTTGCAAGGGAAAATTGGTTGGTTGGGGTTGGGTGTTGGGTTTTTCCTCCTTTGCCTTTTGTCAGTGAGGTGGGCTCTGCGGTCTTCTTCAAAGGAGGCTGCTGCCCGCCAAACTGTGAGGCGCCAAGATGCACGGTTTGAGGCGTTATCAGCCCACTGGCGGTGGTCAATGTGGCAGGCACCAAGAGATTTCTTTAGGCAGTCCTTGTACCTTTTCTTTGGTGCACCTCTGTCACGGTGGCCAGTGGAGAGCTCGCCATATAATACGATCTTGGGAAGGCGATGGTCCTCCATTCTGGAGACGTGACCCATCCAGCGCAGCTGGATCTTCAGCAGCGTGGACTCGATGCTGTCGACCTCTGCCATCTCGAGTACCTCGACGTTAGGGGTGTGAGCGCTCCAATGGATGTTGAGGATGGAGCGGAGACAACGCTGGTGGAAGCGTTCTAGGAGCCGTAGGTGGTGCCGGTAGAGGACCCATGATTCGGAGCCGAACAGGAGTGTGGGTATGACAACGGCTCTGTATACGCTTATCTTTGTGAGGTTTTTCAGTTGGTTGTTTTTCCAGACTCTTTTGTGTAGTCTTCCAAAGGCGCTATTTGCCTTGGCGAGTCTGTTGTCTATCTCATTGTCGATCCTTGCATCTGATGAAATGGTGCAGCCGAGATAGGTAAACTGGTTGACCGTTTTGAGTTTTGTGTGCCCGATGGAGATGTGGGGGGGCTGGTAGTCATGGTGGGGAGCTGGCTGATGGAGGACCTCAGTTTTCTTCAGGCTGACTTCCAGGCCAAACATTTTGGCAGTTTCCGCAAAGCAGGACGTCAAGCGCTGAAGAGCTGGCTCTGAATGGGCAACTAAAGCGGCATCATCTGCAAAGAGTAGTTCACGGACAAGTTTCTCTTGTGTCTTGGTGTGAGCTTGCAGGCGCCTCAGATTGAAGAGACTGCCATCCGTGCGGTACCGGATGTAAACAGCGTCTTCATTGTTGGGGTCTTTCATGGCTTGGTTCAGCATCATGCTGAAGAAGATTGAAAAGAGGGTTGGTGCGAGAACACAGCCTTGCTTCACGCCATTGTTAATGGAGAAGGGTTCAGAGAGCTCATTGCTGTATCTGACCCGACCTTGTTGGTTTTCGTGCAGTTGGATAATCATGTTGAGGAACTTTGGGGGACATCCGATGCGCTCTAGTATTTGCCAAAGCCCTTTCCTGCTCACGGTGTCGAAGGCTTTGGTGAGGTCAACAAAGGTGATGTAGAGTCCTTTGTTTTGTTCTCTGCACTTTTCTTGGAGCTGTCTGAGGGCAAAGACCATGTCAGTGGTTCCTCTGTTTGCGCGAAAGCCGCACTGTGATTCTGGGAGAATATTCTCAGCGACACTAGGTATTATTCTATTTAGTAGAATCCTAGCGAAGATTTTGCCTGCAATGGAGAGCAACGTGATTCCCCTGTAGTTTGAGCAGTCTGATTTCTCGCCTTTGTTTTTGTACAGGGTGATGATGGTGGCATCACGAAGATCCTGAGGCAGTTTACCTTGGTCCCAACAAAGCTTGAAAAACTCATGCAGTTTGGCATGCAGAGTTTTGCCGCCAGCCTTCCAGACTTCTGGGGGGATTCCATCTATACCTGCTGCTTTGCCACTTTTCAGTTGTTCGATTGCCTTATATGTCTCATCCAGGGTGGGAACCTCATCCAGCTCTAGCCTTAGGGGCTGTTGAGGGAGCTGGAGCAGGGCGGAATCTTGGACTGAGCGGTTGGTACTGAAAAGAGATTGGAAGTGTTCTGACCATCGGTTGAGGATGGAGATCTTGTCGCTGAGGAGGACTTTGCCGTCTGAGCTGCGCAGCGGGCTTTGGACTTGGGGTGAGGGGCCGTACACAGCCTTTAGAGCCTCGTAGAAACCCCTTATTATAATCTATATCTACTGATATAGATTTTCACAATGAAAAAATATGGAAGTGGTGCAGCAAAGAGAAAGCATGCCAAATTGCTAGAAGAAGCTGTCAAAAAGTCCAAATCAATTACTGACATCCTGGCTAGACATGACCATCAATTTAAATCAGAGAATGTCCTCGCTGATCATGATAACCAGCGTGTTGGACCAGGACAAGCTATAGATTACACTCACAAAGAAACTGATGATAACTGATAGAGAAAAAGTAGAACCACAATTGCCAACAGAAGCTGATGCCGATGATAATGAAAAAGGGTTTGCAGTTGGAAAAGTCTCACATCACAAATCAACATTGGACATTGTTGGGCACTATCAGTAGCCCCAATAATGACACAGATAAAGACTGAGGGGAACGATAGGCTTTATTGTACTAGAGACTACTGGCCCATGTCCAAGGCTAGGAATGAGCGGGGAGGAGAGGGGACTCGACCTTTATGGCCCAGAGTCACATGGGCAGGACTAAGGGAGGAGCCAAGGTTGAAGGACACCTGGAGGGCGTGCCAGCCAGTACATATAATCATATCACTACAGACATATTGATAAGAGGAATAGAATTCAGGACTTTGAAGTACCAACTGATGATCCAAGGATGAAGATAATCACTCATTTCCAACTTGCTTTTTTTACAATAAGTTTGAAATGGGGCCTACATTTCCCATCTGGCCTTGGCCTATTACCAGCCTTGCATGGGCCTGTTCAGAAACATACATAAACTATCAGAAAATGTCAGCAAAGGTCAAAAATAATATTAGCACTTCTTTTTTAAAAATCACCTGAATATTAACAATTGACATCTTGACTACAAACACACATAGCTTTTTTGAAAATTTTATTTTTCATTGCATCAATGATAAATGCAACATGCTTATCCATAATCGTACAGAATAATAAAATGATGCAAAAAGAATACATAATTTAATATTTTCTCCCCCACAAAAAAGTAGGAAAAAAAGGAAAAAGCCTACCTGAATTTATCATACATCATTCATTGATTAATTAAATTTCAAATTTACAAATATAATCTTAAACCTCTAAATTAACTAGGGTGAGTTGGAGCAGGAGCAGTGGATGCTATAAATGAACTCTTACCAATGAAATCTATATAAGCTTTCCAAATCTTATAAAAGTTTTCTGGTTGATTCTTTAGATTATACATTATTTTCTCTAATGGTATACAATTTTGTAATTCCATTTGCCATCTATTCAATCCCACATTATTGTCTAATTTCCACATTACCAACATACATTTCTTTGCTACTGCTTTTGCTACACTTAAAAACTTTCTCTGCTAAATATCTAACTTCAAATCATGAATATCACTGAACAAAAATATTTTTGGGTCTTTTAGAAGATGTATCTTCATAAATTGTCCCAGTAAAATACTCATATCTTCCCAAAAATTTTCTACTTTTTCACATTGCCATACCGCATGTAAAAAAGATTCCTACCTCTTTATTACATCTAAAACATTGATCAGAGCAATTAGAATTAAGTCTGTGTAATTTATGTGGAGTATAATAAAATTGGTGTAAAAAAATGAAATTGTACCATTTGATATCTGACATTAATTATGTTAGTTACACTTTCATAACATAGTTTTGACCATACTTCTTGCATTTGTATATTTAAATTGCATTTTTTTGCATAGTCTCTTGCAATTTTATTTACCTATTTGTAATAAATCTTTTAACAAACTATTAAATATTCAAATTGACTTTGTTCAGGTAATCTAATATTTAATCCTAACTTTCTTTTTAAATATGATTTAAGTTGGTAATATGAAAAAAATCGTGTTATTTGGTATATTATACTTTTCTTTCAATTGATCAAAAGTAAAAAAAAATCCAAAAAACAATCCTTTATCCTTTTTACACTTATGCCAAAAATGAATTATTAACTGTAAAAGGAATGAAAGGATTTTGCTTTAATAATATTTTGGCTATTTGGTAATTCTTCATTCCTCTTTCTTGGTGTATCTATTTTCCATTTCAAAGTTCTTCATGCCATTTTTACAAAATATGTTTGGAATTATTTTTTCCTATTTTACTCATTTCAATCTGTACCCACGCTGTCTTTTCACCAGTCTGACAACAGGAAGACAAGATTCTAAGTTGAGCTGTTTTATAATAATTTTTTTAATTAGGCATTTGTAGCCCCCCTCAATCATATTTCCATATTAATTTTTAAAAATGCCATCCTAGGCATTTTGTCTTTCCAAATACATTTTCTGACATTTTTTCTTAAATCTTGAAAAAAACATTGTTGGATTAGAAATTGGTAATGATTGGAATAGGTATTGTATTCTAGGAAAAATATTTATCTTCATATAATTTATCCTTCCTATTGAAGAAATTGGTAAATCCTTCCACCTTATTAAATCTTCTTTAATTTTCTTCAAAAAAGGTATATAATTTAATTTAAATAAATAATTCAAATCCTATCGATATTGATTCCTAAATATTTAACCATCTCCTTCTGCCATTTAAATTTTGTAATTTTCTTAATTTGAGTATAATCAGTCTCAATCATTGGCATCACTTCACTTTTATCAATATTTACTTTATAACCTGATATTAACCTACACTCCACCAATCATACGTTTATTTTTAAATGACATTTCAGCATTTATAAGATATAACATTACATTACATCATCTGCAAAAAGACTAATTTTATGTTCTTTATCTTTTATCTTCAAGCCCTTAATTTCATTTTCTTTCGTTATCACCTCTGCTAAATGTTTTATAGCCAGCGCAAATAAAAAAAGATGATGGACAACCTTGTCCAGATAATCTTTTCAATAAGAAAAGTTTTGATATTTATCTATTTGTAACTACTTTAGCCTTTGGGTGATTATATAATGCCCTTATTCAATTTATAAATTTGTTGGAATTACAAAAACCTTCAAGACTTTAAATAAATAGTCCCATTCTAATCCATCAAATGCTTTTTCTTCATCTAAAGCGAAAGCTACTGATGGTACTTTTCTCTTTTGAACTACATTTAATAAACTTAAAAACTTAGCAATATTATCATCTGATCTATACTTGATCAAACCTGTTTAGTCTATATTTATCAAATTAGGTAAACATTTAGCTAATCTATTAGCTAATAATTTAGACAAAATGTTATAATCTGTATTCAATAATGATGGAAGGAAAGGACTCTTCCCTTTTTTTGGAATGACTGCTATTAATGCTGTTTTAAATGACTCCGGTAAATCACAGGAGTCATTCATTTGATCTAGCAATCCCATAAATATAAGGATCAATAACTCTTTAAATTCTTTGTAAAACTCCATCCTCTCTTGGAGCCTTATTATTTGGTAAAGGCATCAATATGTCATATATATTAAAAGAGTTTGTTAAAATGAATCTATTCCTCAATATTTAATTCCGGCAATATAATTTGTAATAAATATTCATCTATTTTAATCTCCATCCTTCAAAGATTCCAATTGATATCATTTCTTATAAAATTTTATAAAAACATCATTAGTACTCTATGTTTTATAAGTAAGAAGACCCAATTCCTCTTTTATGGCTATTATTGTTCTCAATAATTACTCTGTCTTCAATTGCCATGCTAAAACTTTGTGGGTTCTATCTCCCAACTCGTAATATTTTTGTTGAGCTTGCCTTGTATCTCTCTCCACTTTATATGTTTATATTTCATTACATTTCAGTTTTTAAATTCCAATATTCTTAATTTCTCATCATTCGTTTGATTCTGTAATTCTTTTTCCAACTTTGTTATTTCTTTTTCCAGACATATATTTTTTAAGTTATTATAGCTGTATAAGTTATTATTTTCCCTCTTAAATAAGCCTTTATAGAGTACCAAATCACAAATTTATTTGTTATAGAGTGTTTGTTAGTCTAGAAAAAAAATTATCTGCTGACTTATAAATTCACAAAAGTCTTGCCTTTTTAACAATGTAGTATTAAACCTCCATCTATAACGTATATTTTGCTCTTCTTCTAATATAATTGACATAACTAAAGGTGAATGATCTGATAATATTCTTCATTGATATTCAATATTTTGAACTCTTGCTTGAAGTTGAGATGAAATTAAAAACATATCGATAGGTGAATATGTCTTATGTCTAAATGAATAAAATAAATAATCCATAATACTGGGATGCATTTTCCTCCAACTATCAATGTTTCATTTCATTCATAAATTTCATCACAGTTTTAACTACCTTGTTTTAATCATAATTCCACCTGATTTATCCAGCTTTGAATCAAAAGTAAAATTAAAATCTCTTGCAATGATTATTTCCCCTTTGCATTGGCTAATTGAATAAAAACATCTTGTATAAATTTTCTATAATCTATATTGGGTGCATATTCATCAATGTCCAAGATTCTGAATAAATTTGACAATTTATCAACATATCTCTGCTTTGTCAATAAATATATCCAATATTTTAATTGGTAAACTTTAGAGTTAAATTAAGAAGACAATGCCATTCCTGTCCAATCCCTCTTTATTTTCACATGTTCTATTTCTGTTAAATGAGTTTCTTGTAAAAAACCTACATCCACCTTATTTTTTTTCATATAACTTAATAACCTTTTTCTCTTTATCGGATTCTGAATTATGTTAATATTAATACTAATAAAATTCAATTTTCCTGCCATTAAATACCAGTATTAGACTGTATGTCCATTCAGCATCCCATCCCGCCTGCTCACCTCAATACTCCTTATATAATATACTATGTTCATAAACAATCCAGGCTTTGAACAAAAAAAAGGAAAGATAATTAAAATAAGTAAGAAGAAGAAGAAAGTAAAGAAAAAAACCCGAGGTGCGTGATGGTAAAATGTCTCTCAACCCCTGATCTATATGGGATGTGAAAAATATCACATTTGTGTCCATGATTCTGCAGTGGTCAGCATCCTATTCCCCACTAACTCACTCGATACACCTTACTATAGTTTTTCCAACAAGTCTAATAATCTATTGATCTTATCAAAAATAATAGATCACGTGCATTATAGGTTAAACTTTTCTCCCACTTTAAACTCTCTCGAAACAGAATGTAATTTCAGTTACAGTAAAATTCTTTCAGTTATGTAATTAATTCAGGTATCAGCAACCACCTGTTTTTCTTTAGCAGGCAATGAATCAGCAGATAGACTCTGTAAAAAAAAAAATCTGTTCCTCCCACCCGGGACAAATACTTTCAGTACAGCTGGAAATCTCAAAATAAAGGCATAGCCTTTTATCCATAGCACATCTTTAACTGGATTAAACTCTTTTCTCTTTTTTAACAAATCAAAACTTATATCTGGATAAAAGAAAATCTTATTTCCATTATAAATCAAAGGTGATCATCTCTCTTTAGTTTGCTTTGCTGCCAGCTCCAATATTTTCTCTCTTACTTCATATAAAGGAATCTGACAAGTATTGGACGGGACCTTTGGTCAGGCTGAAGTTTAGATCTCAATGTCCTATGGGCTCTCTTAATCTCCAAATCCCCTTGAAATTTGGCCTGACCCAAAGATTCTGGAATCCATCATTGCAAAAATATTTTTTCATATCTTGACCTTCATCACCTCCTTTAAGTCCAACAATCTTAATGTTATCCTGTCTACTAACATTTTCTAAAATGTCTATTTTTTGCAATAACTGATCATTCTTGGCAGCAGCTTCTGTTTGTACTTTCTTCATTTGATCTTTAATATTTTGAATCTCCATTTCTTTTAATTTTCCCATCCACTATTTCAAATCTAGTGTCCACTTGTTGCATTAATCTTTCCGTCTTGAAACCATTCTTCCTTACTTCATCAGTTAATATTTCCATAGATTGTCAAAAAGAATCTAAAAATTGCTTAATTTCTCTAGAAGATTAAAAAAAAAAACCTCCTGTACCTTTCTCTGCTTTTTTTCTTGATTGTAGATCATTTTGGGTCTTTTCTTTGCTTTTCCAGTTCATCTTCTTGATCTCTCGAGCTGTGAGTATTGTGACAGATTGAATTGTGTTTGTATTGCACATAGCTATGTTCTTGGGAGATAAATTAGGGCAGGTTTTCTAGTGTAGGTCACTTACAAATATTTTGAAACAGATCTCATTTAAAATTCTAGAGCTCTGCTCAAGCCAGACCGGGTGGCTCCTTTGCAAAAACTTTGGGGAGTGCCCAAGAGACTTCACTAATGGATTATTGTTTTGAAAAGCAACAGATGAAAGAGATCAGAGGAGTAGTTTGGAGTGGCACGTTATCTGGAGTGCAGTTTGCTGTTCTAAGAGGGTCATGTGGTTTTTTTCACAAGCAGAGAGGAAAAAAACAGGCTTTTTTCTGAGAGAGAGAGAGATCAGTTCTGCAGGGCTACAGGCAGCAGCAACAGCTGGGACTGGAACAGGACAAGCTGGAAACTTGTGGAAAAATTCCATTTGAAAGACAGGTTGTGAGTACTTAGTTCAGCCTGGTCAAAGCCCTTGCGGTCCATACAAGAGGAGAGGACTGACTGCCTGATGTTTCACTTGAAATAAGGGAAACAAAAAGGAACCCTGTGGTGACCCAAAAGAAAGAGGTTATCATCTGGAAAACCCTGATGGGGCAAGTTTCTTCGGCAAGAAATGTGGCTGATTAAAATGGATCATATTGTGTCCAGGAACAACAAATCTCTCTCTGAAAACCGACAGAACCTTCCTGAGCGGTAACCATTTACCTTTCAAGAACCAAAGCTTGGTGAACTTCATAAATGTTAAATTCTGTGCACAGTATAAGAATTGCCTGCAACTAGTAAATTTGGAGGAATCAGAAGTGAGATTGAACTGTGAATCAAATAACTTTTCTAAACTTACATACACATTACATAGACGTGCACTTAGAATTAGAAAGGGGTTAAGTTAGGTTAGTTAAGTTAATAGTGATAAGATAATGTTTGATACTGTTTTTCATATTTAAAGATAATTAAAAGCAACGTTCGTTTAAGTAACCATTTGTCTTGGTGAATATCTATTGCTGCTTGGTTTTGGTGTCCTCTGAACACATAACATTTACTTGTATATTTTTTTAAAGTTCCTCCATTTTCACTCAATGTCAGCAGCCATTGTTGGAGGAGACCTTGTGCAGCAGTGTCCAAGGTCTCCCTGGCTTTTGGCCTCTCTCCTTTGGATATTGCCTCTAGGATCCTTTCTCAAGGTAAACCTCTCTTTCTCTTCTTGTTCTTTTTCTTGCTCGGTTTCTTGTACAACATTAAGTCATTTATCCTTCTTTGGTGGCATTTAATGTCTTCTGTATGTCTTTAAACAGTTCTTTCTTATACTTTCTATAACTTTTATAGTCTTTGTTTTTTGTCACTTTTTCTCAAGCTTTTTGAGGAGAGCAGGGATTACCAGTCTAACCCCACATAATCACGTGGCATGCTCTGGTGAAGGGCATTTCTATAGATGTATGGACTGGCCAGTCTGAACCTACCTGAACTTTCCTAACCCCTCCCTTGGCTCCTCCTCAGATTTCCCAATAAAGGTTGATGTGCCCGGATTTTCCCCCTCTTGCTTCTGTACCTGTACTTTATTACATATATACACATGCCCCCCCTTCCCCCAACACACATAGTTGATGATGAAACATAGTTTGTTCTTAAGTGGACAAAAAAATTGCTGAAGGAACTCAGCAAGCCAGTCAGCATCCAAGGATAGAAATGGCCATTTATCATTTCTCGGTCTGGTTATTTTGTTTGATGGAGAACTGTAACTGGCCTACTGATTGATTCTTCCCGGCAATCCTAATTTGACTGCCAGTTTTTAACCTCACAACCACAGTTAGAAGAGTTCATTCTCAATGTCATATGTAAAAGAGTTGTTGTAGATCCAGGCCCAGTTCTGAAGTAATAAAATGACTTCAAACAATAATTACTTTTCCCAGGATTACAGGTACAGTGTTTAGAACACTGCCTTTCAAACTGATCCTTTAAACTCATGTTGCACCTTAAGCAACCCCTGTGCCATATAAGTGCTCTGAGATTGGTAAGGGATTGCTTAAGGTGGTATGTGAGTGGGAAGAGAAAGTTGAGAATCACTGCTCTAGATCCAATTCTAACTGAAAAGTTCTGCTTGAGAAAAATTTTCTTTGGCCCATTTCCTTTGGAGTTATGAAACCGTGCATATAATGAGCCAATTAGGTACGATTAAAACAATGGTTTTCAAACCTTTTCCTTTTTACTCACATACCACCTTAAGCAATCCCTTACTAATCACAGAGCACTTATGGCATAGGGACTACTTAAGGTGGAATGTGAGTTTAGGGGGGCAGTTTGAAAACCAGTGGTTTAGAAAGTGGTGTAAATATACTGCTGAAACTCCCAATGTTCCAAATTGAATTTATTATTTGGGACACATGAGGGCCAAGAACTTGGCTTTCACAAACCAATCTCCAGAAACTGTCCCTGCATTGGAAAAAGAAAGTCCAAAGCTGATTCTAATTGATCTTACGTCTTGTTTATATGGGGATTGCGGGATGCATGTATCTTCATGGCATCCTCAGGGATATCACTGCTAAAGACAATTTAAGTTTCAGACTTAGCAGCATGGAATAGTGAGAGCAGCAGCATATCTGAGAGCGTGGAGACCACAAACATTTGGTACAATGGAGACACCCTGCGAGAAGGGGTTGTGAGGGAGTGGCCAATGCCCAGTGACCACATTCTACTGAATACAGGCACAATTCTAGAGGTTACACCTTTAAGAGAAGATGTTGTGAAAGTCATTGAGGTGTAGTTCTCATTTCAAAGAGAGTCAGTGAGAGTACCTTTAGCCAATTCAATCCTGTCTCCTCAGCTAGTTTAGCAAGTTTATTTTTCAAAGACCCATTTGCCCTTTCTACCATCTCTGCTGCTACATAATCCGAAAATGTCTGCATAACTCTTTGCTTACTTTAGCTGTAAAATGTGGTCATTATCAGAGCTGTAATGGTTGGCAACCCGAACCTTGGAATTATTTCTTGCACAGCTGTTGTTTTGAGTGGGGATAGCCTCTATCCATCGACTGAAAAGATCAAGTATCACGAGGCAATATTTATACTCTAGATAATTCAATGAAATCAATCTGGATGCATTCAGTTGTGTCTTTCCTGGCATATATTTAACAACTTTACCAGGGTTATTTTTCTGACAAATAGTACACTCATATGCCTTTTTCTGTGTTTCAGCATTTAAATTAGAGTGCCACAATGTCTGTAGCACTCCTTACCAAGGTGGATCATAGGTTGCACAGAGGTAAGCAACACAGGTAAGAATGAATCAGGTACACAGACTTATCCAGCAGGGGTGGCCCATAATTGAGTTTCTGGATCTGTGGCTTAATTAAATGAGCAGGGGTTCCCCCCCCCCCCCCACCCCTGAAGTTTTGCTAATCAGGCAAGACCATTCTATTTACAAGCAGTTTCTCGCTCTCTGAATAAATGGTGAAGTGACCGTTTATGGCAGGAGCTTTTGCAGTTGCATCTGCTTAAACATTCACAAGGGACATAGGGTCCTCGGCTCTGGTGTGGGCATTGAATGTTATAATTGTGAGATGGGTAAGCTGGGAGAGGGATGTCAGCAGGCTGGCAACAAAAGTGGTGTTTCTAATAGGTGTTCCCGAGGATGTCAACAACCCCTGATGCTCCCATAAGGTTCCAAAATCATGTCCTACACTGAAGGCATATCGAAAGCTCATATAAATACTGTGACATTCCCTTCTCTTTTATACAGGGTCTAGTAAGGGCAAACAATTCAGATTTCTGCGCAGACAATGGATGGTTGAAGGCGGTCACCTCTATATTTTTATTTGTATCCTGGACAATAACATAACATGAACGGTATTGACCTGTATCATCTACAAAGGCTGACCCGTCAACAAACCAAATCATAGCTCCATCAATGGGTCTGTTTTTTTAAATTGTGCTGAAGTCAAAAAAATGATTATGCTGTAAATAATCATGATCTGGTTTCTCAAATTCATCTGGCGGTGGTTTTAAAAAGGCTGCTGGGATGATAGAAGTGCAGTTGTAGAAGTTCAGATATGGGCTCACTAAGATAGGGAGCTCATAGCGGCTCAGGTGTGCTTGCATCATGTGCTGTGATTGATTGGATGTCAGGAGCGCTGCCACAGAATGTTTGGTGTAAACATACTGAATGATGCAGGTGGTTTTGGCTGCCGCAGAGAGGATTTCATGTAATGCCAGCATTATCTGTTTACCAGCCAGCGAATGGGACCATGGTATTGTGTAAGTATTGCAGTAGCTCAACCTTGGATGATTGTCACATATAGTTAGAAGGAGCGATCATAAAGAAGTCTCCCCAAGGTTGGTAGGGAATACCATGTCTCTTTAAGTTCTTCAAAGGCCTTTAATTGTTGGGTAATAGTTCAAGCTTCTGTGGTGCATAAGTGGAAGCGAGTGGTGACAGCTCTTTTGTATGGACTGCCACATTAAGGATCCACTGTCTGCAGAAATTAACCAGTCCGAGGAAGACACACATTTGTTTAGGTGACTGGGGAACTGGGTAGTTAACACTAGGGGTCTTTCATTCCATAGTTAACTTTAGCTCTTCTGCATGAAGTATAATTCCATAGAACTTCACTTCCCTTTAGTCCTTTCTTTTCGAATCACATATCCTCAGCTATCTGACGCTTTCATCAAAGTCTGTGTATCTATACTATTGGCTTCTAAATTTGGACTAGCCAATAACAAGTCTTCAGCATATTGAATAACTATGGATCCCTTTGGGAATTCTAAGGATGACAATTGTTTTTGCAGAGTCTGAGAGAACAATGTAGGTGAATGAATAAAACCTTGGGTAATCGAGTCCATGTGTACTGCTGTTCCCCAAACGTGAAGGCAAAGAGGTATTGACTGTCTGGAAACAACAGCATTGACAGCCTGCAAACCTTATACCAGATGCCATTCAGTATGTCCGGGCTTAGGGAATGGAAAAATCGGATTGCTGCAGGGAAACCGACATTTCATCAATATGACTTGACCAATAAGTCAATGCTCCCTGTGAGAATTCTTGTCTCTCTGTGGTACATGGATCTGCAAAGTTTACTAGTGTCAGTTTCAGAGGGTATTGTGGTATGGAAGGTAGTGGAACACAACTAGTCTTTCCTACCTCATAAGGTGATGCTGACCTCTGATACTTCTCCAGTACTTTGTGGACAATGATATTTCAAGGTGCCATAGACTTCTTGAGGTGTCAACAAATACACCAATGCTCTCTATGAGAATACTTGTCTCTCTGTGATATATAGATCTGCAAGGTTTACTAGCATCTGTGTTAGTACCCCCAGTTCCTTTGCTGTGTGATTGTTATTCACTTTAAGAGTATCAAACCCATTTATTTTCATATATCTGACAGCAATTCTGCTATCAAAGCTGTTCCTGTGAGATCTTTGACCTCTCCAAACAGATGTACTTTTATTGCTCCTGTACAAGTTCATAATTTGTTCCAGTAGGATCATAACAGACTAACATATGGATTGATTAGTGCATAAAAACTTGGGGCTAGTGGCAAATCTATCGACCACCACTGTGGGAGGCCTATAAGAGCCAATCCTCTTGCCCGTATTGCCGGTGTATTTACAAACCAGCCCCTGTCATTGCACATTATCTGAATTCCCAGTCCTGTGAGCATATCTTGCCCAGAAAGATTACATCCTAGGCTTGTGATGGTAAACAGTTACCTGCAGAGGCATTGTGGTTTGCTAATTGCAGGGTTACCTTCCAGACCAGATATTTGAACAGTACAATCAGCTACAGGGAACCCATGTTCTTCCATGAGTTTCTGATTCAGGGTGGATAAAGTTGCCAAGGTATCAATCAAAAATGGAAAAGAGACACCATGCATCTTTATTGTAATTATAAGTACCTCATTCCTTCCATGTGTCACTGGAAAGGGGAGGCAGTGAGGACCTCCAGCCCCTGCTTGGGTCACTGGGGATTATGGCTAGTAAAAGATGACCAATGGCGATCATTTTCTCCAAAGGAGGGGCACTCCCAGTGCCAATGTCCTTCTCCACCACACTTAAAGCAGACATTACGGTGAGGTCATGGTCCACGAGGGAGTGGTGGTCTACTCTATGGCCTGGGTGAAGTCTCCAGGATCATTTTCGTCCCTGATCCTTGTAAGAGCGCTGAACAAGAACCTGTGTTGGTCCGCTGGGATTCAGCCAATCGTCCCTGTTGTCATCATCTCCCATAGATGTTCTTAAAGGAAATTCATATTTCACTCAGGGTTTCGGTGGGGCCTCAGCTCCATTTTTATTACTCGGCCAGAAGGTCATCACAGCTCTTCTTGATTGTTCTTTGGTATTATCTGACTAATCTAAATTTATCTTAACTAGTGATGCAGTTTTTTTTGATAAGCATCGCATAAGGATTGCATTAAATTGGGCCAAAAGCTAGCCATCATTAAATGCTTGATCTCCAACAAAGTGCTCCCAGAATTCCTGTGCAGATTCTTTAAGAGGGGCTTTACTCATGTCAATGGGTCACTTTAAACTAACAGCTAGTGCTGTGGGCATGGTATTTATCTGATCAGCTGGATGGGACTAGTGCTGATTAAGTTCTTCATATGACAATATGGGATTTTGCAGCCTTCAGATAGCCCCCTTCCATTTCACACTTTCCTCAGGACTTAAAATTGCATGGCACAAGGAGAACAAGTCCTGGGGCTGAACTCCTTACATATTTTGAGTTGATTTGTTATAATTAACAAAGCCAATTGGATTCTTATTTCTGTCAGAAGCATGGTGGGCTATTAACAGCATTTCTTATGGTTTCCACAGGGTACATTTACCTATTATAGAGTCTTGACCCGCCTGATGTCCTTGAGGATTTACAACTACACAGAGGTGTAATTGTCTTTCCCCTATTTCTCCTGGTATATTTCTCACTTTTCTATGTCTTGTTTTTACTAATTCTGCTATTCCTCTGCTAAACTCAGCCTCGAAGTTTGAGTCTTGTTCCACATTGAATTTTGTCACTGAACCAGCAGTGGCTGGTGCTGTTCAGACTGTTTGCAAGGCAAGGGGCAAGGAAGCTGAGTTTTGGGGAACATATGGGGGTGAATGAACACAAAAGGAGTCTTCTGATTCCTCATTGTCTTGCAGAAAGAGTTACCATGCATGATAATGGGTCCACGGGGTCTTCTTTTATCACCTTCTGTTTGTTCACCATTTGACACCTACCTCTGCTCTCATCCTCGCTCCAATTTTCCTCCTGCCACTCACACTTGGCCTGTAAAACTGCATGCACCCTCCTTTGTACATAATGCTATTCCTCTACAACTTGCATTTTCTCTCCAGCATCAGTCTTTAGATTTGTGCCATTCTTAAGAAGAATTAAGAATCAAGGAGAACCCCAAGGCGTTCTATGCATATGTGAAGAACAGAAGATGACAAGAATGAAGGTGGGGCAACATATATATGGAGGCGGAGGGAGTTGGGGAGGTCCTAAATGAATACTTTGCATCAGTATTCACAAGAGAAAAGGACCTTGATCATGGTGAGGTCAAAATTGAACAGGCCTGTGTGCTGGACAATGTAGAGATTAAAGAAGTGGAAGTGTTGGATCTTTTTAAAAACATCAAGATTGATAAGTCCCCGGGGCCAGAAATAATATACCCCAGGCTGCTGTGGGAAATGAGAAAAGAGATAGCTACTGCACCAGCTATGATATTTGAACCCTCTTTGGCTGCAGAGGAGATGCCAGAGGATTGGAGAATGGCAAATGTAGTCTCCTTGTTTAAAAAAAAGTAATAGGGATAATCTTGGGAATTATAGACTGATGAGTCTTACATTAGTGGTGTGCAAACATATGGAGAGGATTCTTAAGGATAGGATCTATGAGTATTTAGAGATGGACAGTGTACTCAAGGATAGCCAGCATGACTTTGTGAAGGGAAGGTCAGGCCTCACGAGTCTGAGTTTTTTGAGGAAGTAACAAAAGAAATTGATGAGGGTAGGAGAGTAGATGTGATCTGCATGGATTTTAGTAAGGCATTTGACAAGATTCCCCAAGAGAGACTTATCCAGAAAGTCATTAGGCAAGTGATCAGTGGAACCTTGGCTGTATAGATAAAAAATTGGCTTATAGGAAGTAGTAATGGAAAGAAAGTGGAGGTTGGTGATTAGTGAAGTTCCACAAGGATCTGTTCTAGGACCCCTGCTCTATGTGATTTTTATAAATGACATGGATGAAGTGGTGTAAGGATGGGTCAGAAAGTTTGTGGATGACACGAACGTTGGAGGAGTTGTGGATGGATCTGAAGGTTATTGAAGGTTAGAAGGGGATGTAGATGGACACAGAGTTGGGCAGAAAAGTGGCAGATAGATTTCAATCTGGATAAATGTGAGGTGATGCATTTTGGAAGAACAAACCAGAATGCTGAGTACAGGGTTAATGGTCAGTTAAGAGTATGGATGAACAAAAGGACGTTGGGAACCAAATCCATACATCCCTCAAGGATGTAGCACAGGTTGATAGGATAGTTAAGAAGGCCTGTGGGATTTTGGGCTTCATTAATAGGGGGATTGAGTTCAGGAGTAGAGGGGTCATGTTGCAACTCTACAATCTCTGGATTGTCCACCACACTTGGAGTATTGTGTTCAGATCTGTTCACCTCGTTATTGGAAGGATGAGAAAGCTATGGAAAATGTTCAGAGGAGATTTACCAGGATGTTGCCTGGATTAGGAAACAAGCCTTATGAGGCAAAGTTAGCAGAGCTGGGACTTTTCACTTTGGACTGTAGAAGGATGAGAGGAGACTTGATACTGGTCTACAAGACTTTGAGAGGCATAGATAGGGTGGACAGCCAGCACCTGTTTCCCAGGGCAGGATCAGAAAACTCCAGAGGACATATGTACAAAGTTAAGAGAGGGAAGTTTAAGGGAGATATCAGGGGTAGGTTATTTACACAGAGAGTTGAGGGTACCTGAATGCCTTCCCAGGGATGCTGATAGAGGCTGAAACAATGGGGCATTTAAAAGACCCTTATATAGACACATGGATGAAAGAAAAAAAAAATGGGGTAGGGAGGGTTTAGTACTTTTTTTCTAAGAAGGAATATATGGGTCAGTACAACATCGAGGTCCGAATGGTCTGTACTGTGCTGTATTATTCTATGTTGCATGTTTCTGTTCCTGTTCTTATCATTTCCATATATGCTTTTTTCCATTTCTTTCCTGCATCTTTTTCTCATATTAGTTTCTGCTTTTTTAATATCCTGTATGGACCTTGTTGCTCCAACTGGCCATGCCTCATTACCCAGTCAATTTATTAATGGTGCCGACAGCTGTCGAAATTCTTTACCATGTTTCAGATACATATAACACATTTGTTGTACATAACATAACATAACATAACAATTACAGCATGGAAACAGGCCATTAGGCCCTTCTAGTCCGCACCGAACCAAACACCCCTTTCTAGTCCCACCTCCCTGCACAATGCCCATAACCCTCCATCTTCTTCTCATTCCATCAGTCTTATCCATTTGTTGTTCCATATTTTATCTTCTGCCTGCCTTATAAAGTAACCTTTTATCTGGGCCTCTCTGGCCAACTGATCAAATTAAAATTTAACCTCATTCAATCCTATATCCATTTATCCATATAACCACTGCAATTGCGTGACCTTAAACCTGATGCAATATATTCCACTGACCTATATGCATTGTCCTCTTGTCTATCCTGGTTCTTTTCTGGATCTTGCTGGGAACCAGATCAACCTCACACAAGGGATCACAGTGTTCCTGGAAATTGGGGTGGGAGTCAGATACAATGGATCTGAAGATGTCTCTTTATCTCCCTCTGCTGTCCCAAGCACTGATGGCTTCTTATTCAGTCTGAAATGACTTCTGTTCCAACAAGATCCTGCTGACTAGGCCAATGTAAAAGTCAGCCCGCACTGTAACATAATAAAGAGCAGAACTAATAAAGTGTACAAGTTTTTTTTATTCAGCCTTTTTAATGCTAGCAGGAGTGAGGGGTACAAAGAAAGAGTTCGGTAACTCATTCTCTGCACTGATCCCCTCTCAAAGTGTACAGAATATTCATCCCATTTTTATACTCCTTTAGGCAGGGGTCTGCGTGAGACCCTCCAAGTTTCACATAAGTTTCACACAGCTGGAAATTCTTGTTTTTACAACATTGTGGTGTCTACATTCAAGTGGGCAAAAACAGGATGTCTTTGTAGTTAGTTACTATCGCACAACAGCAATGCGAAAGGTCACATTAGAAGGCAGTCACTTTTGCACCTATGTTACAAGGCAACTATATTCTCACCCAATTCATTAACCCTTTGTTAAGCATATTCATAAAACTTATTCTTTCACAATGTACCCATCTCACCATCTTCCTTGTTGAACCTTCCAAAATTTTGTTTAGCAATTATGTCACCTCTCAATCTTCTAAACTCCAATGAGTATAGAACCTACTTGAATTTTCCTCATGAGTTTACTGCTCAGTGGCTCCTATTGTATTCTGAACTTTAAAAATTTGTTCTCAGGTGTCTCAAGATCTATTAACTAGATGGTTGCCTGACAAAAACTGATTGTTTATAGAGTGTAAACCAACCTTAGTGTTCAGTTGCTAAGGGAAGCCCTTTCAGAAACTACCAGATTTGCTCCTGCCTTTATAGACTGTTCGTTAAAAAGAAATGTGGTGTCCAATATGTAACAGGCCCTTGAGCAAACAAAGAATTGCTGGAGGAACACATCAGGTCAGACCACATCCATGGATAGAAATGGTCAGTCTACTTTTCAGGCCAGACCCTTTAACAACACAACAAACTCTTGTCTAATACTCTGTTATACTGTTATCCTTCCATTTATTCACCTTATCCCTGGTGTCATCTTCAAAGATTCAACCTTCAAATAGATGTAATCCAAAGCAGGTGCAGAGAACTACACACAATTTGCATTATTTTATTTCAAATTTGTTACAAGCCTAGAGTACCCCAAAACCCAGCAGGAATATAAATTCACCAAGACAATGGTTGCTTAAACAAAAACTGCTTTTAATTTTCTTTAAACATAAAAACAGGATCAAACTTTAACTTATTACTATTAACTTAACATAACCCCCTTCTAATTCTAAGCACATGTGTATGTAATGTGTATACGCTCAGGAAATTTCTTCCTTTCACAGTCCAATCATTCACTTTTCACTTCTCCAAGTTCACTGGTATCAGGCAATTCTTATACTGTGCACAGAATTTAACATTTATGAATTTTACCAGGCTCTGGTGCTTGGAGTTAAATGGTTACCACTCAGGAAGATTCTTGTTGGTTTCAGAGAGAGATTCATTGCTCGTTTAACACACACAAACTAATTTCCTCCAACCAGCCACTTCAGTGTCTTGCTGAAGAAACTTGCCCCATCATGGGTTTTCCAAATGATAACCTCTGCTTCCAGGTCACTACAGAGTTCCTCCTGTATCCCTTATTTCAGGAGAAACACACTAGCCAGCCATTTCCTCTTGTAAGGACTAGAGGGATTTAGAACAGGCTGAACTCACAACTCACAATCTCTCTCTCTCTCTCTCTCTCTCTCTCTCTCTCTCTCTCTCTCTCTCTCTCTCTCCACATGAGCCCAAACTTTCATTTGCACCTGCTTTTTGTTCTTTCCAAAGCAATTCCATTATCTTTGCAAAAATCACTGATGCAAGAATGTTTAGCTTCAGCCAAAGCTCTTGCATTTTAAATGATATGTGTTTTGTTACTCTGTTTGTGAAGTGACCTATTCTGAATCCCCACAATCTATCTCTTTTAAAGACATATTTATATATATGACATAAAATAAAATACAACCCATAACAAAATAGGGCAAATAGGGTGGTTGTTGGTCCGATGAAGTAAAAGTGTACCTCACCATGCACTTGATGCCTGTAAACTGCCTGAAGTTGTTTTAATTTTGACTCCACTCAAAAACAGGAAGGATCTCATTGGTCATTTCAATTTGAGTTCCTTTGTTCTTTTGGATGCTGGTGCAATATTTGTCTACTCTGCCAAGCAGATCCATATAAAAGGAAGCTTTTAAAAATATTATAGACGTGGATGCTCCTTCTGCCTGTTCACAAATTATTCATCTACTACTGAGATCTACTCTCTGAGATGCATATATTTTAATGCAAGAAGCATAGTGAACAAGGTAGATGAGCTGAGAGCATGGATAGATACTTGGGGTCACGATATTGTGGCAATTAGTGAGACCTGGCTACAGGAGGGGCAGGACTGGCAACTTAATGTTCCGGGATACATTTGTTTTAGATGTGATAGATCAGGGGGTAAAAAAGGAGGAGGAGTTGCTCTGCTTGTTAGGGAGGACATTACTGCCGTGAGGTGGCAGGATGGTATGGAGGGATCGACCAGTGAGGCTGTTTGGGTGGAATTGAGGGGTGGAGGAGACAACAATGGGCCAAGGGAATTAGAGGAACAAATTTGTAGGGAGATAACGTATATGTGTGAAAATCATAGGGTAGTGATCATGGGAGGTTTTAACTTCCCACACATTGATTGGGATACCCATACGGTTAGAGGGCTGGATGGGCTGGAGTTCGTTAAATGTGTTCAGGATTGTTTTCTAAATCAGTTAGTAGAAGAACCGACTTGGGATGGTGTAATACTGGATCTCCTGTTCGGGAACGAGCTAGGTCAGGTAGCGGACATTAATGTTGGAGAACCAATTGGGTCTAGTGATCATAATTCTGTTAGTTTTAGGGTAGTTTTAAGGAAGAACAAGGAGAGGCCTAAAGTTGAGGTTCTGGATTGGAAAAGAGGAAATTTCGTAGGAATAAGAAGGAATTTGGGGAGTATTGAGTGGGACAGGATATTTTCAGGTAAGGATGTTAATGAAAAATGGAGGATATTCAAAAAATAAATTTTGAGGGTACAGAGTAGTTATGTCCCAGTGTGGATCAAAGGAAAGGCTGGAAGTCATAGGGAGGCTTGGTTTTTGAGGAATATTGGAAATTTGGTTAGGAGAAAAAGGGAAGTGTACAAGAGGTATAAAGAGCAGGGAGCTGAGAAGTTGAAAGGAGGACTACAAGGAGTGTAGAAGGAATCTTAAGAAAGAAATTAGAAAGGCCAAAAAAAGGCATGAAGAGGGTATGGCTGACAGAGTAGAAATAAATCCAAAGGGTTTCTATAAGTACATCAAAAGTAAAAGATTAGTGAGAGATAAAATTAGACCCCTTGTAGATAGCGAGGGTAGGCTGAGTGAGAAGTCTGAGGAAATGGAGGAAATTTTAAATGATTTCTTTTCCTCGGTATTCACTAGGGAAAAAAATGTTGAACCAGTTGAAGTAAAGGAAAATAGTGGGGAGGTCATGAAGCATATAAGGATAACTGAGGAGGAAGTGATGGCTGTGTTAAAAAAGATAAAGGTGGATAAATCTCCCGGACTGGACAAAATATTCCCTAGGACACTCAGGGAGGCTAGTGGACAGTTAGTGGGGCCATCAACAGAGATATTTAAGATGTCACTGGCCACGGGGGTGGTACCAAAGGATTGGAGGGTGGCGCATGTGGTTCCTCTGTTTAAGAAAGGGTCCAAATGCAAACCTGGGAATTATAGGCCTGTAAGTCTGACGTCTGTGGTGGGCAAGTTGATGGAAAGTGTTCTGAGGGATGCTATTTACAAATTTTTGGAGGTACAAGGATTGATAGGGAGTAATCATCATGGTTTTGTCAGGGGTAGATCATGCTTGACAAACCTGATTGAGTTCTTCGAGGGGGTAACAAAAAAGGTTGATGAAGGGAAAGCTGTGGGTGTTGTCTATTTGGACTTTAGTAAAGCTTTTGACAAAGTTCCCCACAGGAGGTTAAGAAAAAAGGTGGAGGCATTAGGTATAAATAAGGAGGTAGTGAAATGGATTCAGCAGTGGTTGGATGGAAGGTGTCAGAGAGTAGTGGTAGAAAATTGTTTGTCCAATTGGAGGCCGGTGACTAGTGGAGTTCCTCAGAGTTCGGTCCTGGGTCCACTATTATTTGTTATATATATTAACGATCTGGATGTAGGGGTAGAGAATTGGATAAGCAAGTTTGCGGATGACACAAAGATTGGTGGTGTTGTGGACAGTGAGGTAGATTAGTGTAGATTAAAAGGTGATTTAGGAAGGCTGGAGGTGTGGGCTGAGAAATGGCTGATGGAATTTAATACAGATAAATGTGAGGTGCTACATTTTGGAAAGGCAAATTTAAATAGGTCATATACATTGAATGGTAGACAATTGAGGAGTGCAGAGCAACAAAGGGATTTAGGAGTTATGGTAAATAGTACCCTCGAGGCTGATACTCAGGTAGATGGTGTGGTGAAGAAGGCATTTGGAATGTTGGCCTTCATAAATCGGAGTATTGAATTCAAGAGTAGGGAGGTTATGATGAAATTGTACAAGGCATTGGTGAGGCCAAATTTGGAGTATTGTGTACAGTTTTGGTCACCAAATTATAGGAAAGATATAAACAAAATAGAGAGAGTGCAGAGAAGGTTCACGAGAATGTTGACAGGATTTCAGGGTCTGAGTTACAGGGAAAGGTTGTGCAGACTGGGGCTTTTTTCTCTGGAGCGTAGAAGATTGAGAGGGGACTTGATAGAGGTGTTTAAGATTTTAAAAGGGACAGACAGAGTAAATGTGGATAGGCTTTTTCAATTAAGAAAGGGGGATATTCAAACTAGAGGACATGGTTTAAGATTGAAGGGGGAAAATTATAAGGGGAACATGAGGGGAAATTTCTTTACGCAGAGGGTGGTGGGGATGTGGAATGAGCTTCCGGCAGACGAGGTCGAGGCGGGATCATTGGTTACATTTAAGGAAAGACTGGATCGTTACATGGATAGGAGGGGACTAGAGGGGTATGGACCGGGTGCTGGTCAGTGGGACTAGAAGGGTGGGGATTTGCTACGGCATGGACTAGTAGGGCCGAACTGGCCTGTTCTGTGCTGTAAGTGGTTATATGGTTATATGGTTATATGATCCAGAGCTTCCCCTCAATGCAACATGCCCTCAGTGAGCCAGTGGATTTTTTAAATGAGGAACAGGGCCACCTCTAGTCTGGCTAAATCTACATTCCTGAATATTTTCACTTTGCTCTGAATGAATTAGCTATTGCCTTTAAGCCAATAAAGTGACAGTGTCTACACTTCAAAAATAATTAATAGGATTTGTAATGCCTTTATATGCCCTGAGGATATGAAGGAAAACATAGTACAAATATTGTTATTATCTATTTGTGCTCCCACTTCTAATAAGCTGTTTCCAATACCCTGAATTCATCACCTTTTGAAATGTTTTTAGTTCCCTTCCCTTTTCTTTCCCCTTATACTGTATGTATTACCTCACTGTTGTCCTCATTAAATGGTATCTGACAGCATCTTCAAACAGGCTTCTCAGACTAATTTTAATGCTGGAGTTGAATAAAGATTGACCACATCTTTTTTGCTATTAGAGCCACACAAATATGCTGACCTTCCCTTGACTATTGCTGTCTAATTGATGCAAGTAAAAGATGACCGCCTCCTGGTTGTTAATCAAATGGAGATGCACAGGAGACCGCAGATGCTGGAATCTGAAGGTAAGCACAATCCACGAGAGGATCTCAGCAGGTCAAGCAGCATTAGCGAGAGAAAAAAGAATGGTCGATGTTTCGGACAGGAACCCTTCATCAAGACTAGGAATGTAGAGGAGAAAAGCTAGTGTAAAGAGGACAGGACTGGAGGAATAGGTTGCTCTCTGTGACTCATCTTCTTCCACTTGACCCCTTGACAGCTCTGCTGCCACATGTTATATACAGAGGCTTCAAACAGTTTTTCTAGTGACTGAAACACTCTAGCGGGGCTCTGGACTTAAGAAGATGTAGAACAGGACATGATCATGTGAGGAAGAAAAACTACCACGTGCATGGTCCTTTCTGCCTGTGATAGCCAACCAATTTTCCCTTGCAACCGCTGCAATCGTGTCTGCCTGTCCCGCATCGGACTGGTCGGCCGCGGGCGAGCCTGCAGCTGACGTGGACTTTTTACCCCCTCCATAAATCTTCGTCCGCGAAGCCAAGCCAAAGAAAGAAGAAGAGTTTAATTTATGAATAATCTCAAGTGTAAAGCACCATTTCCCACTCTCAATATCCTTTTACAGGCAGTTGAAAATAGTCCTCAATTGTTTTCTAACAATGCATAAAGGAAAGCCACCAGAATGTATACAAGCAAGCATGACAAATAAGGGATTGGAATCTCTCTCCAGTTGTGTTCTGTCTGTCTATGGTTTCCTTTTTTATTTGGTACACTGCTTCCTCAATGGTTGGCTAATGAAAGATTTAGACATTCAACTGAGGAGTCAGCTGATGCTTTTATTGATTAACGCAGTGAATTTTTGCCATGCTTCCATCTCAGTCCTGATGTCAGCAGTCTGGTTTGCCTATCAGGAAGGCAACAGCTGAGGCACTGGCTGTCATTGTAGTCGGAGCAGGGAAGCTCTCTCCTGTGATAGACAGCAGATTATTGATTCAATGTGGAAGTGCCTCTTCATTTTGCTCACTTGAGCAAAGCCAGTAACCAGGACAGATTGCTGTACTACGCAAAACCACTCTAGTCCTTATGGTGTACAGTACCCTGGATAATGAGGGGAGCAGTGTGATGGATGGATGGATGATGAATGAATGGTGAAGTGTGGATTGTGGAGGGTCATGTGACCTCTCTGTCTGGAACTTAGTGGGAATGTGGATCATCTGCCAATCAAAGTTGGACTCTACCCACCCATTGCTGCACACCTGACCAATGGCTCCTTTAATCACCCAGTGATTATCTGGGCTGGACCCTCCAATTTACCTTACTATAAAGTCCATCACATGGCAGTAGCTCTTTCTCTTTTGTTCTTCAGTCCTGAAGCAAATCCTGGTCTACTCTAGGTTGCAAACTGTGGATAACACTGGAGGAGACGTTGGTAAGGTGAGTACTATGCAGGGATCAGGGCTGTTAGATAGCATTGGAACTGTGCCCATGTTAGACAAGGAATGGCGGGTACCATATTATAATCCTTGGTTGTTATAAATCTGTACACAGTTGCTAGATCGGTAGTGTTATGTCTGACATGACTGGGTTGTACTGTGCTAGTAAGTCTGTACACAGTTCCTAGTATTGGTAGTGTTAACTCCAATGTGACTGATTATACTATGTTTGTATGAGTGTAGACAATTGCTAGTATCAGTAGTGTTAAGTCCGATACGACTAGTTATGCTGTGCTTTGTGATTGAGAGTACTAGTGTGTTAAATCCAATAAGTCGTTATTAATAGATGATATTAATCCACCATGAATTAATCCACTGTAAATTAAAGAATAAATCAAGAATATTAGAATTTGAGATTCAAGAAAAATCAGAAAGTTTGGACTGAACAAAATGCCTAACTTGTTAATATGTTTAAAAAATTCTATTAGAAAGATTAAATTTAGCTGATAATTGTTCAAAAGAGGCAAAGTTATCGCAAACAAAAAGATCTTTTAACTTTTAATACCTAATCTGTGCCATTCCTTAGAGCCTGTGTTTAAAACATACAGCTGAGAAAGATGGTTATTATAACGGGCCTAGCATATTATAACCAAAACATTTTAACTTTTAGTACCTAATCTGTGCCATTCCTTAAAGCCTGTGCTTAAAGCCTATGCTGAGAAAAATGGTTATTATAACGGGCCTAGCATATTATAACCAAAACATTTTCTAAATTGAACCCATATTCTCACCTTATTTCTCATTATTGGATTATGTGTCAATTTAGAAAAGGAAAAGGGTCAAAAGGAAGCTAAAATTGCCAACATAGATGATTTTTTAGAAGACTTCAGTTCCATTTCTACCCAAGAAGGATGACTCACTAATTTATCAAAATGTAATAATAAAAGTAGATTACGTATATTAATTGCCCAGTAATAAAACCAAAAATTTGGGAATGATAATCCCCCATTCCTTGTAGTCTTTTGCAAATGGGCTTTATTTATACATGGTTGTTTTCCCTGCTGTAAGTATGAAGAAATAATTGAGTCTAATGAGTTAAAGAAGGATTTAGAAATGAACATTGGTAAGGCTTGAAAAAAGTATGGAAATTTAGGTGAAATATTCATTTTAATCAAATTGTAATAGATAATGGTAACCTTCCTGATAATAGTAGTTTAATCTGATTATGTAATACCTCTATGGCTGGGATTAAAAGAAATTGGGAATATGATTTGAATATCTGTGTAACATTTCCAGATGAAGACTGGTACTCTGCTCTTAGTTTGATTAATGAGTCCTCATTTTGTGCAAGCCATTGTTTTTTTTACAATTTAAGATGGTACATAGAATGGTACATATGTCAAAACTCAAATTATCTCATTTTTATGTAGATATTGATCCATTATGTGAGAAGAGTAAAATTTTTGAAATTTAATTGATTCATATGTTTTGGGAATGTCCAATTTAGGAAGATTTTGGGAAAAAATTCTCTGAATTTTATCAACAATTTATAAGATCAATATAGACCCATGCCTTTTAATTGCCTAGTTTGGTTTTTATCATGAACCTGATCTACTTTTGTCCGCATCCCAGGAGAAAGTTTTAGCTTTTATCACAATGATAGCCATACGAGCAATTTTATTGAAATGGAAAGATGATTCGTCACCTACTCATGCACAGTGGTTACATGATGTAATGTCCTATTTAAGCTTGGAGAGAATTAGATACAATAGTAAAGTTAGAAATTTTCAATTTGAAAAGGTGTGGGGCCCATTCATAGAATATTATGATCGGAAGATTTAAGAAGTTTGGATGATCCGGTGATTCTCTGTCTAGTTTCTGAAGGTTGCTATTCGATCCATATCTTTACATCCTCTTTTACAAGATAATCTTGTTCAGACAGAGAGGGTAGATTGGTTTTAGTTTTAGTTTATTTTTGTTTCTTTATTTTTTGATTAACTTGCTAATATGGGTTTAATTATGGTTGTCATAGATCATATCAGTAAATTAGACAGAATCTACCTTTTGTTTTGGCCAAGGGATTGTCTAATGTAGTTGACTTAGTTTCTACCCAGAAATATTGTTAAATAAACAAATTTGGATAGGTTTTTAAATTTGCATTTATATTAATTTGTGATATACACATGACATGACCTGTTATTCGTATTATTAAAGACTTTGTATTTAGGATTTGTATGTTAAACTCAATAAAAATATTTTAAAAAGAAAAGAGAGTACTATTGTGTGTTATCGGTTTGTGATCCCTCTAATTACGACAAGTTATGACTTCAAGGCAACATGCGCACAGTCAATGGCATCTTGTTCCAAAGGGAAATCTGCAATCCACATACACTTCCCTGATCATTCTAATGCCCTGCTTATGGCAAGAGGAAATGGAAGGAAACATTTCACTTATGTGTAGTGGTCTCGGCTGGTTTCTACAACAGTATAACGGAGCCAAGGAGTTACCTAGCTTTTATCCTTTATGTCTCCATCAGCACCCTGGAAGGAGCAAAAGATGTTAAAATAAAGAGTCTGACAGCTTCGGAGCCACTGGCAATTCTGTTCTTATCCTACTTTAAGGCTGAAAAAGGTAGGAAGATTTCAATTACAAATGCTGTGATGAATAAAAGGCATCTCTGGCCTTTTTAGTTTTTGTTGAAATTGAACCAAAACCATTTTCTCTCAAAACCACTTGCCTATCCCTCTCTTCCCTGTTATTGCAACTTTTCCTGCTTTGTCGAGGCTGACTCTTGCTGGGCCACCAATGTATGGAAAAAACACACTGTTTGTGGTGATATGACTGCAGTGGGGCAATCTCTGTACCCGCAGGAAGTCCACATAAGGGGCTGACTCCACCTGATCGGCTGTCAATCAGCCGACCTGAATATAAATCTTAGCTGGCCCCTCTTGAGTCAGTCACATGGGGAGCCACCAAGCTTGAACTGATGTTCAGACTTTTCCTGGAATAAATCCTGTTGTCTTTTCTGAGTTTGTGCTTGCTTGCTGCTTCCTCAGCGCACCACAATTTAATAAAGTAAAAATTTAAAGAGAGACCATGGAGAAGTTTCTGATGATTGGGAGCCTGGAGATCAACCCGCAACACCCGGATGCCCAGACACGCTTCAAGATCTGGAAGCACGTGATTGAGGAGATCATCCAAACACAGGCTGAGGTGATCAACACCAACCAGAAATGGCTCATGAGCTTTCCAGGCCATCAAGGACTGCACGGACTATGAACCTGTGATGGCTGTCCTGGAGAGCATGTACAAACCCCCGAAAAACGTGGTCTATGCCCAGTACCTGCTCAGAATCAGGGTCTAGCAGCCAGTTGAGATGGCAGATGCCTGTCTGGGGGCCCTGTGTGAGCTAGCCCGCCCGTGCCTGACAGAGACCGGCGTGGCCGAAGGGGATGTGGAGCAACTGATCTGGGATGCCTGCATTCGAGGGCTGCACTCGAGGAGCACCTGCCAGAAGCTGCAGGAGGAAAACATTGCCTCACTTACCAGGACAATGGAGGTAGTCTGCTCCCTGGAGGCTGCAGCTCATCATGCAGAGGTCTTCGTTGCCTGACTCCCCCAATCTCCAGCCTGGCAGATGCAAACGTCTGCCGTCGCTGAAGGGCCCTACGTGGAGGAGACGATTGCAGCCTCCGGTGTGGCTCATCTCTGTAAGTACTGTAGGTTCCAGTGTGGGTCAGACAGGCGATCCTGCAAGGAACTAACATTGCTCCCGATGTGGGAACAAAGCCCATTTCGCCAAGCTGTGCCTTTCCAGGCCCATTGGGAGCACTGTGACCCTCTGTGACCAGCTGGGATCCCTCCCAAATGCCGCCACGTATGAGGATCGGGCAACCCCATTACTCACTCCTCCACTTCCACCCTCACTGCCAATGTCACTTCTGGCCCTGTCACTGACCCAAATCACTGCAGTGTGCTCACACTGGGCACTGCCATCTTCCTTCAGATGTCTTCTGCCTGTACTGAAGAAATCACTTCCGCCTGCATGGTTGACATCATCTCTGGCTTTATTGCCGGTCGGGTTGCCTGAAGGCACCGATGCCATGTGTATCTACCGGGCATCGCCATCTTGGTCCAGGTGCCCCCCGACTGTTGCAATGCATGCACCACATCGATGGGATGACGTGATGAACATAGGCGCATACCTAATCACCCACCTGACGCACCCCATGCCCTGGAAGGAAGAGGCTGTCTGCTCATCAGGGAGAAGTGACTCAGACCCTGAGATGGTCCTAGTGTCCACCACCTTAACAAGGGACATTCCACATGGACTCGGGCGCTCAATGATGGACATCGCTGTCAAAATGCCTGTTTGATAGCGGTAGTACTGAGAGCTTCGGGCACCCGAACATGGCCCGGACACTAAACCTCAAAATCTATCCCATGAACTTGTCTATCGCCTTTAAGGGTTAGGGGAAAAAGTTTAGAATTTAATATCAATAAGAGTGAGGTGCTTCATTTTGGGAAGAATAATCAAAACAGGACATATGCAGTGAAGGGGAGGGCTTGAGGAATGCAGAGGAACAGAGAGATCTTGGAATAACTGAAAGTGGATTCTCATTTGGATAGGGTGGTAAAGAAGGCTTTTGATATGCTGGTCTTTATAAATCAAAACATAGAATATAGGAGCTGGGTGGTGATGTTGAGACTGTTCAAGGCCAAATTTGGAATACTGTGTGCAGTTCTGGTCCCCAAATTATAGGAAAGATATCAAGAAGGTACAGAGGGTGCAGAGAAGATTTATGAAAATGTTGCATGAATTGCAGCATCTAGAATACAAAGAAAGATTGATTAGACTGGGTCTTTATTCATTGGAGTGTAGAAGGTTGTGGGGGTATTTGATAGAGGTAGTTAAAATTATGAGGGGGATAGTCAGTAGATGTGAATAGGCTCTTCTAGGTGAGATTGGAACGAGGGGTCATAAGTTAAGGGTTAGGGGAAAAAGTTTAGAAGTAACATGAGAGGGTGCTTCTTCACTCAGAGAATGGTGGCTGAGTGGAATAACCTTTCAGAAGAGGTGGTTGCAGCAGGGTCAATTTTGCCATTTAAAAAGGTTGGATGAATGTATGGATGTGAGGGGTTTGGAGGGTTATGGACTGGGAGCAGGTAGGTGGGACTAGAGGAGTTCACTTAAATCGGTGCGGACTAGAGGGGCCGAGATGGCCTGTTTCCATACTGTAATTGTTATATGATTATATGGTTATCAACCAGTACAACCAACTGTACGCCTACCCCCTACCCCGAATAGCTGACATGATCAATGAGATAGCCCGCTATAAGGTCTTCTCAACAATTGACCTAAAGTCGGCCTACCACCAGCTCCCTATCCATGCCCAGGATAAACCATTTTCTGCCTTTGAGGTAAACGGGCACCTCTACCAGTTCCGCTGGGTCCCATTTGGGGTCACTAACAGGGTCTCTGTTTTTCAGCAGGAGATGAACTGCATGATAGACCGACACAACCTAAGAGCGACCTTCCCGTAGTTGGACAATGTCACCATCTGTGGCCACGATGACAACATGGAAGATTTCTCTGGATGGCCGATGAGCTGAAGCTCACTTACAACAAAGGGAAGTGTGTGTTCAGCACCACCCACCTCGACATCCTAGGGTACATCATGGAACATGGAGTCATTGGTCCTGACTCAGAACACATACGTCCACTAATGGAACTGCCACTCCCCCACATGTTTAAGGCCCTCCACAGGTGCCTTGGGCTTTTCTCCAATAACTCCCAGTGGGTCTCCTGTTTTTCAGACAAGGCCCACCCACTGGACAAAGCCACCACCTTTCCCCTCTCACCCCTGAGGTGCAAGCAGCTTTCACTCACATCAGACAGGACATAGCCAATGCCACGATGCATGCCGTGGACGAGGACACCCCATTCTAGGTGGAGTGCGATGCCTCTGATGTTGTCCTTGCAGCCACTCTCAACCAAGAGGGCCGACCTGTGGCCTTCATCTTCAGGACCTTCCACGGTTTCGAGCTCGGACACTCCCCCATTGAAAAGGAGGCCCAGGCGATCATGGAAGTGGTCCACCACTGGCACCACTATCTGGCAGGCAGGAGGATCATCCTCTTCACTGACCAATGCGCAGTGGCATTCATGTTCAGCATCATCAATAAGGGCAAGATCAAGAATGATAAAATCTTTCGCTGGAGAGTCGAGCTGACCACGTTCAGCTATGACATCCAGTACAGACTGGGGAAGTTTATCGACTCCCCCGATGCCCTGCCCTGACCTGCGCTTCTGTGCAGTCCAACCAACTGCAGGCGCTGTACAATGTGCTTTGTTACCCAGGCATCACTGCCTGTAGCATTTCATTAAGACCTGGAACCTCCCCTTCACCATCCAAGACCATAACCGAGTCATGCAGGGTCTGTACGGAATGCAAACCACTCTTCTTCTGCTGCCAAAGGCCCACATCATCAAGGCCACTCAGCCCTTTGAATGGCTTAGCATCGACTTCAAGCATCCCTTGCCTTCCATGAACAAGAACGTCTACTTCCTCCCATTTTCCCTTTGCCATCCCTTGCCCTAACACCTCCACAGCCACTCTCATCAGGGCTCTGATGTAGATTTTCACCATGTTTTGATACCCAGCATTCATCCACAGTGATCGGGAGTCCAGCTTCATAACTGAGGAGATGTGTCAGCACCTGGTAGCGCAAGGCATTTCTGCCAGTCATACAACCCGAGGGGCAATGGGAGTGTGAAAATGGGGTGATCTAGAAGGCAGTCCTCCTGGCTCTGAGATTCAAAGGCTGGTCCAGTGACTACTGGCAAGAAGCCCTCCATGAGGCACTCCATGCCATTAGGTCACTCTTGTGCACAGCTACTTATCAGACCCCTCATGAGCACCTTTTGTCATTCCCCTGGGGTTTCCCTCCCAGTTTGGCTCACATCTCTGGGACCGGTGTGTGGTGATATGTAATTACACCACAGGTCACCAGAGGTCACCCTGGCGACTTTGTTTATAAAGCAGTCTAGAGCTACAGTCTAGCCTTCCAAGTTTGTCTTGCAGAGACAAGACTTCTTAGTGTACATATTAGTTTATTAAAGCTGTCCTACACTTACACTGGTTTTGTGGTTATTGTCAGTACAATTTAATAAACTAGTATGATAGCTACTAGGAAGGAAGCTACTTCTGCTCCAACACGGATTCCGGACCACCTGGAGACTCTTCCTGAGGAATGGAATCCGGGGACAACCAGCAAGCACATTCTTCCGAGGACAGAGATGGGGAGGAACCATCGTACTGGAATCATGATGGAATGCAGGGAAGACCACAGAAGTACGATAGGGCAGGTAAGAAACGGCCAAGAGCCCTGCCTGCCCGTGGGTTTGCCGGTACAGGCGCCGCCGACCCTAAACCTTGGTCCGATCAGAATGGGGCCACTACAAGTGCGGGTGGAAGGATCTCCACAAGTCGTGCTCCCGATTGCCATGTATGTGCAGAATTCCCAGCCACTCCAAAGCCAGGGAAAGCAGACACCACTACAGTTACTCCCCCAGCTGCAGCTCCCAGTACCCCAGGGTCCAACCTTGGTACACCTAAGGGACCAGAGACTGCGCCTTAGCCATGTGCTGCGACCAGACAGGCTGGAGCTCGATCCCAGAAATCGCAGAGCCAGCATGCACTTCGGCCGCTGGCAGAGATGCTTTCTGAATTATGTGGAGGGTACTGAGGCATCAGATGTAGAGCTATTAATGCTGCTGTTAGCCTGGCTGGGAGACCAGCCTTTCTCCCTTATACAGGATGCCAGGTCCTACCAAGAGGCAATAAGCACTTTACAGAGGCATTACAGTAAGGGGCATAGTGAACTCCACTCCCGGTACAGACTCATGACCAGGTCACAACAAGTAGGGGAGTCTGCCAGAGACTTTATACTCTCTCTGAAAGACCTGGCGAGAGGCTGCAAATTTAAAGCAGTATCAGCTCAGGAGTATGCGGAGGACCTTTTTAGGGACAGAATTGTTGTGGGCATACGGGCCACTGAGACGAGACATTGATTGCTGGAGAAAGGAATGGTGGGGCTAGATGAGGCAGAGACTATTGCAGAAGCTTTAGAAAGCACCAAGGAAGAATTGGAGGACTACTCACAGGACCCTGGGGCTTGGACAAACGCCAGACTGCTGGACTCTCTAGCCCCACAAAAAGAAAAGTATGCTGCCTCACAGGAATTCACAGCAGCAGGAGGACACCTTTAAGGTCCCAAGTGTTTTTTCTGTGGACAAAGAAAGCACCCAGAGCCCTCTGCCCTGCCAGAGAAAATGTCTGTTCCAACTGTGGAAAACGTGGGCATTATGCATTATATAGAAGCCCCAAGGCTACAGCCAAGGCCCATTCTCATGCTAATGAGAGGCAGGAAAGCTTTCTCTCCAGACAAACAGAAGAAGAATGCCATGTGCAGCCGGCAATCTTGGACAACTGCTGCAAAGCAGAGGACACAGTCTTCAGGAGATGAATATGACGCCGAGTACTATCGAATGGAAGGACACGAAGGACACGCCAGACTTGCTTCCCTATGCATGAATCAGGCGATTCCACACAATTTATCTGATGCCACAGTGTGCATCAAAATTAATGATGTGAGGGTGAATTGCTTAATGGATAGTGGAAGCACTGACAGTTTTCTTGACCAGGGGTTTGTCAATCGCCTTGCCATCTCCACACACCTGAGTGAGCACCAGATCCTGTTAGCAGCCAGCAGCCTTGCAGCTGAGGTAAAACAGTTTTTCAGGGTTACTCTAGAAATCCAGGGCACAAAATACGAAGGGTTCAAATTACTAGTACTCCCTCACCTCTGTGCCCCGGTACTATTGGGGTTAGATTTTCAGTGCCAGTTAGAAAGCATTACAATAGTGCACAACGGGCCTCACCCCCCCCACTATGCCGTACGAAGAAACAACACTGCAGCCTGTCTGTTCTGAACATAGAACCCCCTCCGCTGTTCACACACCTGACCCCAGAATGCAGACCAATAGCCACAAAGAGAAGGACATACAACCCAAGGACCTGAAGGCAGCATACCACCAACTGCCCATTAGAAACAGCGATCGCATTTACACGGCATTTGCGGCAGATGGCAGGCTGTATCAATTTCTGCGAGTTCCCTTCGGTGATACCAATGGAGTGTCCCTGTTTCAGAAAGAAATGGACCGAATAGTAGATGAGTTCCAACTGAAAGCGGTGTTCCCCTACTTAGACAACATGACAATCTGTGGCCACACTCAGGAGGATCATGACACAAATTTAAAATGCTTCTTCCAGGCAGCCAGGGAAAGGAACCTAATGTACAGCAGGGACAAAAGCGTCTTTAGCGCCAGGAAGTTGCCAATCCTTGGCTATATAGTGCAGAACGGGGAAATCAGCCCAGACCCAGCCTGTATGCGTCTTCTCCTAGACCTCCCAGTGCCACACAGGCTGAAAGCACTAAAAAGGTGTTTGGGCTGTTCACTTACTACGCCCAATGCGTCCCCAACAATGCCGACTGGGCCCGCCCACTTATAAAAGCCTCAGTTTTCCCATTGTGCCCAGCAGCCACCAAAGCATTCAGGAACATTAGGGACCATATTGCTAAAGCTAACATGTGGACCATAGTCGAGTCGATCCCGTTTCAAGTAGAAACGGATACATCCGATGTGGCTCTGGCAGCTACCCTAAACCAAGATGGACCACCAGTGGCCGTTTTCTCGCAAACCCTGCAGGGGTCGGTCAGAAGTAAGACACTCAGCAGTAGAGAAGGAGGCCCTAGCCATTGTAGAAGCAGTAAGGCACTGGTGACATTATCTGGCGTGTAAACACTTCACCCTCGTCATGGACCAACGGGGTCTGTGGCTTTTATGTTCGATAACCAGAACAGGGGGAGAATTAAGAATGACAGAATCCTGTGCTGGCAGATAGAATTGTCTACATTTAACTACGACATTCTATACCACCCCGGGAGACTCAATGAGTCCCCGTACGCGCTGTCCAGAGGCACTTGTGCCATCCTTAACCACACGTCCTAGTTGCAGAGCTTGCACAATGAGCTGGGCCACCTGGGGGTCGCTAGACTGTTTCACTTTATTAAAACCCAAAACCTCCCATTTTTGGTAGTGGAAGTGAGGTCAGTGAACAAGTGCATCTGTGCAGAATGCAAACCGCAATTATACCAGCCAGACAAAGCCACCCTGATAAAAGTTACCAAACATTTTGAGCGCCTCAGTCTCGATTTTTAAGGCCTGCTCCCATCCAATAATAGAAATGTCTATTTCCTAAGCATAATAGATGAATATTCCCGTTTCCCCTTCGCAATCCCGTGTTCTGATGTATCAGCAGCCACTGTTATAAAATGCCTCCAACCCATCTCCAGCATATTTGGGTACCCGAACTACATACACACAGACAGGGGTGCTGCATTCATGAGCGCAGAAGTACAGCAGTACCTGCACGAGAGAGGGATTGCTACCAGCCACACTACAAGTTACAATCCCAGGGGGAATGGACAAGTCGAAAGGGAAAATGCCACTATCTGGAAAACGGTCCTCTTGACTTTACAAGCAAAAGACCTGCCTGTTACTAGTTGGCAAGAAGTGTTGCCAGAAGCCCTACATGCTATACGTTTTTTGTTGTGTACTGCCACTAACATGACCCCACATGAACGTATCTTTTCTTTCACAAAAAAAGCCACGACGGGCACAGTGTTGCCTAAATGGATGATGACATCGGGACCTGTTCTCTTCCGGAAGCACTGCAGACCCCACAAAGCAGACCCACTGGTGGATCAAGGGGAGTTGAGACACGTGAACCCTCAGTACGCCTTCGTCACATTCCCAGATTGAAGAGAAGACTCGGTGGCCACCAGGGATCTCACTCTGGCCGGATGTGTGAGCAACGTGGAGGAAACACAGACGTCTACGGGTCAACAAGGAGCGCAGCAGCAGTTACTAGAACAGTCGTCCATTGAGTCACCCCAGAGGACTATACCACCCACTCTGGAAATCAGGACCCTGGGTATGCCCGTCCCACAAAATATCACCACCCTAGACGATGGCAGGACCTAATCCTATACAAGAGGATCCCCAGCCCACTCAGCTACATAGTCATCTAGTACTTCCCAGTCCCACACCTCCACCAAGAAAGGCCGAAAGGCAGACCTCACTTCCCACCCCTATACCACTAACGAGGAGGTCCAGAAGGCAATGGAAGCCACAAAAAATTATGGACTTATGAACTTACAAACAAGGGATGGAGGATGGTGGAGGGGGGGATAACAATTTTTTAAGGGGGGGTTAATGTGGTGATATGTAATTGCACCACTAGGTCACCAGGGGTCATCCCAGTGACCTTGTATATAAAGCAGTCCAGAGCTACAGTCTAGCCTTCCAGGTTTGTCTTTCAGAGAGACAAGACCTCTTAGTGTAGATATTAGTTTATTAAAGCTGTCTTATACTCACACTGCTGGTGTGGTTATTGTCAGTACATGGTGCTCCTCTGAAAACATGTGCGAACCCACACGTCTGACTCGCTGGTCGAGTAGGTGCTCCTCCTCCATGCCAACCAGGACTACAACTACTTCACGTACCTGAGTGGCTGTGAGGAGAATGTCTTGACCAGGAATCTGGCACCAGAAGGGGCCCCACCCCCACCCAGCATCATGACTAAATGGCCCAACCTCCCCACCATGGGTACCCTTGAACCACCCAGGATTTGGGGGCCAACTCCTCCCTCCGTCCCTCCAAAGGGCCCCACTTCTAGTGGACCACACCCATCTGGCCACTCGACAGTCATACAGATAGACACCACTCAGCCAGAACTGATGCCCACTATGAATATGCCAGACTCAGTCAACCCTCAGGCAACCATGCCCTCACCGACCTTTGACCAGGACCCAACACTGCGACAGTCCCAGAGACTCCGACGGCAACTGGACCATCTAATTTTGTAAATACCACCTGGCACCATTTTACACACTCTCCCCCCTGACTTAATTTTAAGAAAGGGGTGAATATGGTGATACGACCACCAGTCTACTGCAGGGAGCAATCTCTGTACCTGCAGGAAGACCACCTAAGGGGCTGACTCCACCTGGCTGGCTGTCAATCAGCCGACCTGACTATATACTTGAACCGGCCCCTCCTGAGCCAGTTACACGGGGAGCCACCAAGGCTTGAACTGGTGTTCAGACTTTTACTGGAATAAAGCCTATTGTACAGTCTTTTGAGTTTGTGCTTGCCTGCTGCTACCACTGTTAAATCAATAAATGTACTTCAGTATCAGCTAGACTACTCCTGCTCTGAAAAACTCCAGAATAATTTATATCGGGCCCACCCACCAGAAGAAATAATCCACTACATAGCCCAAAAGAAGTTCTTGAAGTAATGATGGCTGTTGAACCTTCTTACCAGATAATATCTATATGTTGCCGTTCAAAATTATGAAAATCAAAATATAAGAAAGAGGAGCAGTTGCTGGTAATTTGATTCTTTGAGCCTATCCATCATTCATCAAGACTACATCTGTTCTTCTACCTCAGTGCCACATTTCTGTGTGAGCCCCATTTCTCAAGATCCTCTTAACATCCCAGTTAAGGCACAGCATAGGCTTGTGGGCAAAATTACCAAATCATTGGAGATTGATGGGCATCAAAATCAGCCTGATCTGTGGGGAACTCTTGTGTGTTGAGTGCATGCACAAACCCCCTCAAGAAGGTTCCATTCTATTTACTTCTCATTAAAGGTGTGTGTGTGTGTGTAAGGGTGTAGGGGTGTGTATGTGTAAGGGGGTGTGTGTATTTGTGTGTGTGTGTGTGTGTGTAGGGGTGTGTGTGGGTGTGGAGGGTTTGTGTGTGTGTGTGGGGGGGTTTGTGTGCGTGAAGGGATGTGTATGTGTGTAGGATGTATGTAAGGGTGTGTGTGTAGGTGTGTGTGTAAGGGTGTAGGGGTGTGTATGTGTAAGGGTGTGTGTGTAGGTGTGTGTGTGTATGTAGGGGTGTGTGTATTTGTGTGTGTGTGTGTGTGTGTGTGTGTGTGTGTGTGTGTGTATGTGTAGGGGTGTGTGTATTTGTGTAGGTGTGTGGGTGTGTGTGTGGTTTGTACCTTATTTTCAAGGGTCTGAATGCCAGATAAGAAGTCATGGAAAAGGCCTATATTTTTCTCAGTATCTTTTTAATGCTGGATGAAATGACGTGACTGAAAGACTGAGTGCAAGAAAGCATTGAAATCCAAAACACATCAAACGCATATTCCAGTCATTATGTATCTAAGAGTAAAGCACTGGGAATGATGCAACATATTTGACAGCAGGTATCAACATTCTTTGCACATACTTAAAACATTTATCAGCCAATGCCATTATCTGGCACTCACAGCAACCAACTTCACTGGTAATTACTCACTGCAAATCAGTGTCATTCCTTAAAAAAGTAGTAAACAATATGCTTTCCCACAGTGCAATGGAAATGATTTGTAGAAGCTGTACTGACGAAAACCTCAGGGCAGCAATCATCTTTTATAATGCAATCATACTGGCAATTTTCTTCATGGGGAGCCCTATTTTAAAATTCTCATTTGCAGAGCTTCCAACTTGCGCTTGTGCGTTTAACCGTTCAGCTGACTGTGACAGACAATTCTGAGCTTTCCTGCAGTGTGAGTAGTTTGTGAAGATATCTTTATTGACACAATATTAAGGCAACACAATCACTTCCAAATTGGTCACTAAGCTGACCCGGTATTCCTTCTCTGTAACTGAATTCTCTAGTCCGTGAAAGCAGCTCACATTCCCTCAACATTCTGGCACGATTAGTGCAGCGGAGCAGCACTGTTGGCAGAGAAGTTAGCGCAACGCTTTCACAGCACCAGTGATCGGGACCAGGGTTCGAATCCCGCACTGTCAGTAAGGAGTTTGTATGCTCTCCCCGTGTCTGTTTGGGTTTCCTGCAGGTGCTCCGCTTTCCTCCTGCCATTTGATTCGTACCGTGGGTATATGTTAATTGGGTGTAATTGGACAGCACGGGCTCGTGGGCTAAAAGATCCTTTTACCTTGCTGTAGGTCTAAAATTTGAAAATACATCCACAGGAGCACAGTTAACAGAGTTGACACCAAGTCTAGAATGAAGACATCATAATGTTAAAAAGATTGATATGAATGAATTAGAGAAATCAAGAAAGAAAAGTAAAGTGAATAGTTTACTGATGGGGTTAAATCAGGCAACGAGCCCATACAAGGAAGCCAGATCTGATTTTCTCAAGTCCATCAAAGATGCTAAGAGGTGGAACTGAACTACACTTGAAGAACCTGGCTGCTATGGTAGTGAGTTTCTGCCTTCATGGGCTACTAAACAGAACCATGAAGAATGGCCAACATCTTTTATGAACATTTGGCAACCATATTTAAATTCAATAGAAGCACAATTATAGTGTGGACCATTGCACCTCGTCGCCTTACCTTCCCTGACTATCCCTTAATCGGAGGGGGGTGGGTTCCATCCTATCTCAACCAGGAACAGTCAAGAGAAGAAAACAGCCTGAGCGTTGGTCGCCGTGTCGTGACAAACCCATAAAACTCTGATATACGTCTATACCTTTGTTGTGAGTGTCTTGAATGTTGTGTGTAACTGTGGTTAGTTAAGTGTTAAATGTTAAATGTGGGGGGGAGGGCTGGTGAATGAGGGGGATGAAAAGAGCTTGAACTCGGTAAAATGGATAATTAATTGTAGTCAAATGCTGATACTGTTAACATTGACACTGATAACGTTAACTATTTGAGTTTAAGTTTGCAAAATCATAAATGAAATATATAAAAAAAGATTTGTCAACATCAGCCCATCCCTCCTGGATGAGGTTAATCCTCGCTTCGCTTTGAGCAGGAGAGCAGAAAGCCAGTGAAACACGCCTCTCTTAACTTGGTCACTGCTACAGATGTTAGATCAGCCTTCCACAGAGTGGACCCACTGAAAGCAAGTGGATCAGAAGGAGTGTCGGAACGTGGGCCCCATGTCTGTGCAGGCCAACTAGCAGTTGTATTTTCAGATACCTTCAATTGTCCTGTCCAACAGACTGAAGAACCTGCCTGCTTCATGGACGCCACTATCATCCAAGTGCCGAAGAAGAATATAAGGATGGGACTAAATGACTATCATATGACCATAAGATACAGGAGCAGAAGTAGGCTATTCAGCCCATCAAATCCACTCTGCCATTCCATCATGAGCTGATCCATTCTCCCACTTAGACCTACTTTCCTGCCTTCTCCCTATAACTTTGACACCCTGACTATTCAGATACCTATCAATCTCTGCCATAAATACACCTTTTGTGTTGAGAAGAGTATCAGGTTCAGTGGGTTCACAGAGAGACTAGACTGAACGCAAGAGTTGCAGTTACAGGTAACTTTTATTAACACATGAGAATCAAACGGGAGAACATTAAACGGTACGCAATTATTAATTCACTGTAAGCAACAATACAGGCATTCACCTTGGACATCAGTTAGACTCCGACAATGGTCAACCTACATTCGACCCCACTCGCACACTATAAACAGGAACTCTTACACATGCTCTTGGTTCCTTGATCAACAGGGGCGCAGCTTTAATGCATGTATTGATCTATTTCAATAATACGGTGCAGTGAACTGGAATTCACTGTCTGTGTGTTCTTCAGATGGCTGCCACCTACTTCAGTATAAACCCTGGTTTTTCCACCTTACCTCAGATTCACCTGAGGACTATTGTGTCTACCAGCTATTGATTGTAAGATATTAAAAGCGTGTTGGTACTCTTCACTTGTTTCTGAGTGCAATCAGTCACGTTACAATTTTAATAGCTTAACTTTGAATCAGGATGGAAGCCTTGTTGAAGCCAGGCACGTTCCAGGTCAACCCTCTGTTCCAACAGGCTCCGGAGGAATTTGCTTACTGGCTGGAGTGCTTCCAGTTCTACCTGATGGCCACACAAGATGTCCTCAACTCCGATAGTCTCCGGAGATCGGCACTTCTCTCTCGAGTCTGCCTCAAAGGGTTCGCTGTCATCAGAGACTATGCTGGTTATGAGTTTGCCATAGAAGGCTTGAAAGCCCGCAGCATGAGGCCTTAGTATGAAGTGCTGGCACCTGAGTCAGCGTCGGCAGCATCCAGATGAGTCCCTGAACGATTATGTCCTTGAACTGTGGGCCCTGACTAGAAAATGCCACTACGAAATGGTCACGGCCCAGGTGAGAGAGGAGGAACAAATCCGGGACACCCTCATGGCAGGAGTGAGGTCGAGGTATGTGAGGCAGCAAATGCTGAAGTTTGGGAAGAAGGACTTGGCCAGCACTCTGGAGTTGGAGAAAGCACTTGAACAGGCCCAACTAGGAGCTGATGACCTCATGGGCAAAAGCTGCACATTTTCAGAAGATCAGGTCATTGGGGGTGCCAGCAACCCCCAATGCCCCAGCACGCAACTGCTGTGGCCGTGTGTGACCGAGGATGCTACTTCTGTGGACAGGCACAGCAACCCACCCCCTGCCTGATGCTCCTCAAAGGATGCCGTGTGTTCAGAATACGGTAAGTGAGGGCTCTGGATGAAGGTCTGCAGAGCTAAGGGTAACCCAATGAGGGCGACCGCGTGTGCAACCCCTGAATCGGCATTCGACCCATGCCCAAGTCTTGAAGTGCCGGCGTCAGCCTTTCTGAACCGCTTGCCGCCAGAATCTTGCTGCACCTTGTGGCAAGACCCACCACTGGAAGCAACAGCGGCCACCTTGCCTTGAAGTTGACGCCACCCAGTCCTCCTCTGGATCAAGATGGAGGGTGGCCATGTTGCTGCACCTCGTGGTTGATGCCATCTTGTCTGCCACGGCCTAAGAGGAGAGAGTCGACATTGGCATGGGGAGCAACGGGGATTTTGGAGCACTGGCATCTGCACTACCTCACCAATTGAATAGCTCGACGATAGAGGTGAAGGTAAATGGAAAATTGACTGATTTATTAGTAGACACTGGCTCCACTGAGAGTTTAAGTGGTACAACTTAAAGATGTACCGGATGGAAAATCGTATTTTCCTAGCTTTGCATTTGCACTCTGCGATGATCCAGGGGTATTGTATAGTCCATCTAACAGTAAAAGGGTGGGGGGGGGTTAATTTTGTAAGTTCCGATTGTATGAACTGAAGGATTTGGGTGCTCCTGTGCTGCCTGGTCTGAACTTCGTGTGTCTCCTTAAAAGCGTGACCATGGTGTACTCTGGCCCACTTCCTCCAATCATGGTGCGGAATGGAGGGGCCCAAAAGCCGGACACTACATGTAGTCTCTCCACCCTAAATATTGATTCCCCCCACCCCCACTGCTTCTGAACCTGACTCCTGATTGCAAACCAATAGCTACAAACAGCAGGAGATAAAGTGCGGGGGATCAGGAATTTATTAGAGCCGAGACACAGCGGCTGCTCAGAGAAAACATCATTGAGCCTGGCAACAACCCATGAAGAGCCCAGGTGGTAGTCGTGAATGGGGAAGAAAAGTCCAGGCTAGTGATTGACTACAGCCAAACAATTAATCATTTCACACTCCTGGACACATACCCCCTCCCTCGAATTTCAGACATGGCAAACGAAATTGTGCAGCATCGGGTCCATTTGACCACTGACCTGAAAGCTGCATACCATCAGTTATTAATCTGTTTTGAGGACCACCCCTACACAGCATTTGAGGCAGATGGACAGTTTTATCAGTTCCTTTTGGCATCACTAATGGGGTCTCAGTCTTTCAGAAAAAGGGGGACAAAATGGTCGACAAATACGGGTTGAAATCCACCTTCCCTTATCTCAACAATATCACTATTTGTGGACACTCTCTGGAAGACCATGATGCCAACCTCCAGAATTTTCTCCATATGGTTAAGGCCCTGAATCTCACGTACAACTCCAGTAAGTGCATGTTCCAGACTAAACCTGGCGATTCTGGGGTATGTGGTGGAGAATGACGTGATTGGTCCTGATCCCGATCGAATGTTCCCCCCTGTTAGACCTCCTGATCCCAAAGACCATGAAGGCCTTAAGGAGGTGCTTGGGCTTCTTCTCTTACTATGCCCAGTGGGTCCCTTACTACATGGATAAAGTCCGCCCCCTCTTAAAATCCACCTCCTTCCCATTATTGGCTGAAGCCCAGGTGGCTTTCGACTACGTTCGGAGCTACATCACAAAGGCCATGCGGTGGACAAGAATGGACCTTTCTAGATGGAAACGATGCTTCTGATGTACCATTAATGGCTGTTACCATTAATCAGGTGGGCAGGCTGGTTGCCTTTTTCTCCCGCACCCTATATGGCCACAAGCTTTGGAATCCATCAGTGGAGAAAGAGGCTCAAGCCATCGTAGAGGCCATCAGGCACTGCAGGCATTACCTGGCCGACTTTACACTGCTCACTGACCAATCAGTGGCATTCATATTCAATAATGCAAAAAGGGGTAAAGTAAAGAATGACAAGATTGTGAAGTGGAGGAGCAAACTCTCCACCTATAATTACGACATAGCATACAGACCAGGTACTCTCAATGAACCTTCAGATGGCCTGTCAAGAGGAAGCTGTGCCTCTGCACACACTGGCCAGTTGCGGTCACTGCACAATGAGCTTTGCTACTCAGGCATCACCCGTATGGCTCATTTCGTCAAAGCACATAACCTGCCCTACAGCATTGAGGATATCAGGGAAATGACCAGATCCTGCCAGATCAGTGTGGAGTGCAAATCGCACTTCTACTGCCCTGACAAAGCACACCTGATAAAGGCACCCGCCCCTTTGAACAACTTAGTGTCGATTTCAAGGGTCCTCTCCCTTCCACCAATGGTAACATGTACTTTCTCATTGACGAGTAATCACATTTTCCATTCACCATCTCCTGCCCAGGCATGACCACCACCACTATCATCAGGGCCTTGCACTCTATTTTCACCTTGTTCAGGTATCCCAACTATATCCTTAGCGACCAGAGCTCATCATTTATGAGCAAAGAGCTACGCCAGTATCTGCTCGTAAGAGGCATTGCCTCAATCAGGCTAACTACCTACAATCCCCAGGGGAATGGACAAGTTGACAAAGAGAATGCGACTGTAGAGAAGGCCATGAAATTGGCTCTCTGGTCCAAAAGCCTTCCAGACTCATGCTGGCAAAAAGTTCTATCCACGACACTCCACTCCATAAGGTCGCTCCTCTACACTGCGATGATTGCAACTCCTCACGGGTTTATGTTCATGTTCCAGAGGAAATCCATGTCCAGGACTACTCTCCCAGCTTGGCTAATGGCACCAGGGCCAGTCCTGCTGAGAAAGCACATGAGGAGGAGCAAGACAGACCACCTGATTGAGAAGATGCTCCTGCTGCATGCCAACCCATGTATGCCTACTGGCATACCCTGATGGCAGAGAGGACATTGTCTCAATCAGAGACCTGGCACACACCAAAAATAAGGATCTGATGCCTCAAATTAGCCAGGAACCACCAAGTGCTCCACCCAGGTTTCCAGATGACACTTCTCAGGAAGTGGCCCAATCCACTCTGTGACCAGAGCTGGAGACCTTGAGACCCAGTAACTTTGCACCATAGGGGGTCCAGGAAGTTCAGGAAGTCCAAAGTCCTCCAGGACTGCATCACTCAACCAAAATAACTGAGGAGTCACGTGATGGAGTAGCGGCTGGTAGGAGAATACCAGCCCTCTCCAGAAAAGAAGAAATAAAGTGAAGAAAACACAAAGTTCAAGAAACACAAAACACAACAAATAAAATATAAAGTTGTGGAGAAAAGAAAGGAAATGGCACCCAAGAAGGAAAAAATAAAAACAACGGGAAAAAAAGAAGAAGAAAAGACGCCGGAAGAGAAAGGAGAAGGCCTTACTTGCTTGAAGAAATAGGGAGCTGTTGTGGAGAAAAGAGCCCGCTCCCCAAGGTTGGTGACGACCCCGCAGAATCGCAACCTCCTGACCGTTGGACTGCAAAAAAGGCTATTTGAGCCAAATAGAAGTGCACAACTCTGCATGTGAGAGGTGTGGTGCATGTGCAATGCGCACACTAAGGAAAAAGAAAACACTGACGGGAGGGGGGCCCAGCTGAGGAGTGAACTAACACAGCGCGACCAGCTGAGGGATGCCTGACATCAGGGCTCTCAGATGGAAGAAGAGGAAAGTGACAGGAAAGGGAGTGATAGGAAAGAAGAACAGCAACAGGAGGCCCAACAGATAACTAGCCCAGAAGAAGAGGACCAACAGCAAGAAGCCATGCAAAAAACGCCCAGCAAATTGAGGCAAGCAGCTCAACAAGAAAGTCAGAAGAGACACAGATACATGGAAGAAAAATAGAAGACACAAACACAGGTGCAGACACAGAAGAAGAGGAAGAAGAAGACCAAACTCTGCACAGAGGAATAGAAGATAAAGTAGAAAGACAGTATATAGATTTTTAAAATTTCAAGAACAAATGAGAGCATTAAAAGAATGGTTGATAATAGCATTTAGTGAAATGAAAATAAAAATGAAAAATATAGAAGAAAAAGTGAGTAGAATAGAGCTGGTGATGACAGAAATAGGGAAAAGATTAGAAAATGTGGAAGAACTAGAAACGGCTGTAGAAATGGAAGTGAATGACTTAAGAAGAAAATTGGAAGAATGTGACAAAAAAGTTAAAGAGTCACAAGAGTTGTTAGCTCAGAAGATGGATATAATGGAAAACTATAGTAGGCAGAACAACAGAAAGATAGTGGGCCTAAAGGAAGATGAAGAAGGCACAAATATGAAGGAATTTATAAAAGAATGGATCCCAAAGGTTCTGGGAATGACAGAAATACAGGAAGGAATGGAAATAGAAAGGGCACACAAAACATTAGCCCCAAAACCACAGTCACAACAAAAACCAAAATCCGTTTTAGAAAAATTTCTGAGATATACGACAAGAGAAAATATACTGGAGAGGGCAAGGAAGGAAATTAGAGAAGACAAAAAACCACTGGAATACAAGTGTCAAAAAATATACTTTTTACCCAGTTTTGAACTCCTAAAGAAGAGGAAGAGGTTTAACAGCAAAATCGATCCTATGGATAAAAGGCTATAAATTTATGATAAGATATCCAGATGTGCTTAAAATATTTATCCTGGGGGAGCAAAACAGACTGTTCTTGGATCCAGAGAAAGCATGAGAATTTGCAGAATGCCTGCAGGACAGAAAGAGAGATGAAGAGATGTAACAAGAACGAAGAATGATGACAAACTACATATAAAAATGTAAAAGTAATGTATAAGTAAGATCTAAAGAAGGGAAAGAAAAGGGGAGAAACCAAGTAAGGGGGAAAAAGAGGGTGAGCTTTGTTATATGTGATGATAAAAGTTTTTTCTGGAGGGGGTTGGGTGGGAGAGAATAACAGTCACTGCAAAATCAGTTGACGCTTGCGAGCAGGTTCACAAACCAAATGGAGAGGGGAGTTGTGGTTGTCCGGCAAGGGATAAGGGGCAACTCAGATGAGGAGACACATTTGGGGTTAAGGGAACTTTAGATGTTCAAAAAGGGAAAAGTGAGAGATGAAAATGGGGAAAAGGGGGAAGGTGGTGATAAAGAAGTGGAAATGAGGTGTAAACAGAATATGAGATGGCCATGTTGAACTATATGACTATAAATATTAAAGGAATACATAACCAAATTAAACGAAAAAGGCTATTAAATTTCCTGAAAAAAGAAAAAATAGACATAGCATTTGTGCAGGAAATGCATCTATCTGAAGTGGAACATAATAAATTAAGGAGAGACTGGGTAGGGCACGTAGCAGCAACATCATCTAATTCAAAAGCCAGAGGTGTAGCTATATTAATAAATAATAATATACCAAACAAAATAGAGGAAGAAATAATAGATCTAGCAGGGAGGTATGTAATGATAAAGTGTCAGATATATTCAGAATTCTGGAATTTGATCAATATATATGCACCTAATGACGAGGATCAAAAGTTTATGCAAGATATTTTTATGAAGACTGTAGATACGCAGGGGAATATATTGATAGGAGGGGATTTTAACCTTAATTTGGACCCAAACTTGGATAAAAATGGACAAAAGACAAGCAAAAAGAATAAAGTGGCCAAATTTATGGTTAAATCAATACAGGAAATGAAACTTATATATATGGAGGAGGCAGCACCCAAGGGAGAAGGAATACTCATATTATTCGAGTAGGCATAAAACATACACAAGGAATGATATGTTTTTGTTGTCGGCCGATATTCAAGGGAGAGTTAGGAAAACTGAATATAAAGCTAGATTGCTATCTGATCACTCACCCTTGTTATTAGCAATAGAACTGGAGGACATCCCAGCAAGAACATATAGATGGAAATTAAATTCCATGCTACTTAAAAGACAGGAATTTAGAGAATTTATTGAATGCCAAATTAAAATGTACTTTGAAATAAATATGGAATCAGTGAAAAACAAATTTATATTATGGGATGCAATGAAAGCCTTCATTAGAGGGCAGATAATAAGTTATGTAACTAAGATGAAAAAGGACTACAATTGAGAAATAGAACAGTTGGAAAGGGAGATAGTAAGTACAGAAAAAGAACTAGTAACAAGGGAAGAAATAACAAAAAGAAGAGAATTGGTGGACAAAACATTACAAACGTATAAGGTGGAGAAGAACATAATGAAAATAAAGCAAATGTATTATGAGCTAGGAGAAAAAACACACAAAATATTAGCCTGGCAACTTAAAACAGAACAAGCTAAAAGAACTGTAATGGCATCAAGGAAAAAGGACAAACAAAATACATATAATCCAATGGAGATTAATGAGAACTTTAAGGAATTTTATGAACAATTATACCAGGCTGAGAATGAGGGGAAAGAAGACAAAATAGAAGAGTTTTTAGCTAAAATTGAACTGCCAAAATTGCAAGAAGATGAGCAAAACAAGCTGATAAAACCATTTGACAAGAGGAAATACAGGATATATTAAAAAAGCTGCTGAACAATAAAATGCCTGGAGAGGATGGATTCCCAATGGAATTCTATAAACTATTTAAAGAGTTATTAATTCCTCCTCTCCTGGAAGTAATGAACCAGAGAGAAGAAACACAAAACTTGCCAGATTCATGTAAGACAGCAATAATTACAGTAATACCAAAGACGGGGAAGAATCCACTAACACCAGTATCATATAGAGCAATATCTCTTCTTAATTCAGATTATAAGATAATAGCAAAACTATTAGCAAACATATTGGCCGACTGTGTACCAAAAACAGTAAAACAAGATCAAACTGGATTTATTAAGAAAAGACGAACAGCAGATAATGTCTGCAAATTTATTAATTTAATTCATGCAGTTCAAGGAAATAAGATACCAACAGTGGCTGTTGCTTTAGACGCAGAAGAAGCCTTTGACAGAGTAGAATGGAATTATTTATTCAAAGTATTACAGAGGTTCAACCTACCAGAAAAATATATTAATTGGATTAAAGCATAAAGCATTATATATTGGACCATTGGCAAAGGTATATGTATTGAACCAATTTAAATTAAGTAGGTCAACTAGGCAGGGATGGTCCACTATCTCCCTCACTGTTCGCTTTAGCAATAGAATCATTGGCAGAACTGTTAAGAACAGAAAATAAAATAAAAGGGATAAAAATAAAGGAGAAGGAGTATAAAATCAGCTCATTTGCAGATGACATCATAGTATACTTAACAGAACCAGAAATATCAATAAAAGAACTACATAGAAATTGAAGGAATATGGAGAAATATCGGGGTACAAGAACAATGCAAATAAAAGTGAAGCGATGCCAATGAGTAATGCAGATTATACAGAATTTAAAAAAAGAATCACCATTTAAATGGCACACACAAGCAATTTGATACCTAGGTATTAGATTGAATAATAAAGTTAAGACATCTATACAAATTAAATTATCAGCCATTAATGAAGAAATTATAGGAAGACTTAGAACATTGGCAAGAATTGCCACTAACATTGATAGGGAGGGTAAATTGCATTAAAATGAATGTCTTCCCAAGGATACAATACTTATTTCAATCGTTACCAATTCCCTTAACAGAGAAGTTCTTCATTGGAAAAAATAACATAAAATTAAAAAAATAAAGTCACATTATTTGAACAAATTTGGGAACTGTACATGGAACACAACAGAGAGGGCTTGCCTCGGACCTCCACCCCCTAAAATGATAAAATGTTAAGAAGACAAAATGACTTGATCCAGTCACAATTTTCTTGTTTATTTTCATTGTGTGATGACATTGTTTAATGGTTTTATTGTATTGTATATGTTGAACGTTTAATGGGTTTGGTGGGGGGTGGGAAGGGGGGGAGGGAATGTAGGGGGGAAAAAGGGGAGGAAATGCCACTGTGTATTTTTAAGAGGGAAATGTTTATGTATTTTGATTGATATAGTTCACAGTGTGAAAAATAAAAAAATAAAAAAAAACAAAATAACTAGACACCCTGACAGACTCAACTTGTAAATATTTATAAACTATTAGTTTTTTTGAATGAATGATCTCTGTTTTTTACCCACAGGTTCTCTTCTGAAGGAAGGGGTGAATTCAGTGAACTAGAATTCACTGTCTGTGTGTGGTTCAGGTGGCTGGTTCCTCCCTTGGCTCCACCCTCACCTACTCCAATATAAACCTTGGTTTTCCTGCCTTACCTCAGATTCACCCGAGGACTATTGTATCCACCGTCCATTGATTGTAAGCTATTAAAAGTGTTGTTTGTACTCCTCACTTGTCTCTGAGTGCAATCAGTCGTGTTACATATAGCTCAGCCTCAGTGTAGTGCACACCTTACCCATGACCCTTCATATGATGTCCACAGTAGCGACCTGGCATGGAGTGATATCCCGGGCTTAGACCATGAGGCAGAGAGAGCGAATGTGCTCTGCACTGGTACTATACACAATGTTAATCTGTGCTGCTAGCCAGTGATGACTCGTGATGATTTAAATAAGCCAGCGGCAAGCTGTCCACTAATTAATGGTCAGAATCCAACCTTGACTGACAGGTGTTGTGACTTCTGAATAATTTTCAGATGGGCAGGTCATGCGACCACCCACAATATACACATTCCAGACAGGAAGGAAGCTACGTTTCCTCCACACACAACATTCTACCCGTCGGAAACCACAACACTCTGGAATAACTAGGATGACTCTGTGTACATGTTATGTCTATTAAAACAGGAAAGGAAAATAAAAAAAATATATACAAGTGCATTCTGTATGCTGGACAAGGCACATAATCAAATGCAATGACAGGCCCTCACCAGCTCCCACCCAACCAAATTGGGTAGTTGTGTTACTGATGGAGCAGGGCTCTGTGGGAGCTGCTCGCCAGTGTGAGAGGAGAGGGTAGAAAAAGGAATTTGTTTGGTCACTGACTCACATGTCTGGTTTCTCCGGCTTGGCTGGCAAGTGTGAGCACCCCTACCACTAATGTCTGCGAGCAGACAGTGCAAGGTCATCCATCAGGTGCCAGAGCCCTCTCTTGGGTTGCGCATCTTATGCCTTGGCCTCATGCTTTGGCGCTCCCTAAGCACAGAGCCCGGATGCCTGTCGCCATTCTATCCCATGGAGAGTCAGGGGGCAGGCCAGCAGACACACATTGAGGGTATGCCCAGAGCGCCCCGTTTTTCACAACTGTCATTTGACAGCAGGATGCCGTTCCTGCCCATGTTCTCTTTAAACGAGTACCCCAAGGGCCTGTGTTGGATCCCTGCAATGATAGCCAGGAGGATTCAGGACTGAAAGTTAGCCAATTTAGTGTTTTAAATAAAAGCTCCTGAAACCCCCATTTCATGTGGCATTTTTCTGTTAATCGGAGTTCCAGAGTGAGGCTATCATTGATAAGTGAAAGAGATTATAAATGTTTCTTACCATTGTTTGATCAATTAGAATCAGAATCAGAATCAGGATTTATTGTCATGAACAAGCCATGAAATTTTCTGTTTTGGGGCTGCATCATAGAGTAAACATACATATTATAACCATCTTACGACAATACTATAAAAAATAAAATAATAATAACAATTATAGAGCATGAAAAGTCAGGCAGTGTCTTTGGTTCATTGAGTATTCAGGAATCTGATGGCAGTGGGGAAGAAGCTGTCCTTGTGCTGCTGAGTGTTCGTCTTTAGGCACCTGTACCTTTTTCCTGATGGTACCAGAGTGAAGAAGGCATTGCCTGGGTGGTGGGGGTCTTTGAGGAAAGAGGCTGCTTTTTTAAAGACACTGCCTCATGTAGATGTCCTCAACGGAGTGAACTCTGGTGCCCGTGATGTCGCAGGTCGAGTTAACAACCCTCTAGGGTTTATTCTTGTCCTGAGAGTTGGCACCTCCATACCAGACAGTGATACAACCAGCCAGAATGCTCTCCACGGTATATCTGTAGAAGTTTATAAGAATCTTTGGTGACATACTGAATTTTCTCAGTCACCTCACAAAGTACAGCTGCTGGAGAGCCTTTTTTGTGATTGCATCAACATGGAGGCTCCAGGACAGATCTTTGGAGATGTTGACATCCAAGAATTTGAAGTTCTTGACCCTCTCCACTACTGAGCCCTTGATGAGGACTGGATTGTGTTCCCCTGACTTCCTCCTGAAGTCCACTCTACATAAATTGTAACTTTGTATTTTCTGAGTGTGCTTAGTGAAGACATTATTAGAGAAGATACCACATCTCAGGGTGCTATTAAAAAAGAAGGAAGAAAAAAAAAGTCCATTACTCAGGCTGTACTTGCAAGGTGACCTTGTTAGGCTGGAAAATCCAGTGATAATGTTTCCACGGTAACAGCTGTTGTATGCCTGCTTGAATGTTCAGTGCATAATAAGTGACAACTGTTCCTTGATGATTGCTGATAAGGTGCTGTCTGAAATTAGGGATGAAATTGCAGCAGTCTATGTTGAGCGTTTCATAGACCCTCACATTGAGAAGAGGAACAACTTAAAGGGTAGTCTTCTCCTGTTGGGGAGGGAGGGTGTTGGGAGGGCTCAAAAGATAGATTAGTTAGGGGCCACCCTTGGTGGGGGAGGATCAGAGGGGAGGCTAGTCCAGGTTGGACTGGGCAGCACATTGGAATTTCCAGGATGCTTGCTTACCCCTGCAATGCTCTCTCCTGAGAGCATACTTGTCTCTATGAGTCACCGGCAGGATGACGCCACCGAATTTCCCCTCAGCCCTGCAAATTTGAATGGGTGCTCCCCACTCCATGTAGTCTGATTCCTCCTGGACTCTTTTCCCAATTGCTAGTCCCATGAGGGCAAGATCACTCCTATAAGGTGACTAAATAGCTCGCCAAGGCACCAGTCACCTGATCTGGGAATTGGTCACTGGTGTAGCCAGGTTTTAACATTAGGGAGCGAGCACATAAAACAGGTGCCTCGACAACTCTTTCGTCAAAGGTGCGCACATATAACCAATGCACAAAGGAAATGAATGTACGCATATCCATGAGGCACACCAAATTTTCAATTCATTATACATATTTATTTTGCAGTTAACAAAGCAGCTACAACAGCCTCTTTGTCTAGGCTTCATTCTAGCAAAGCTCAGGGTACCATCTGGAATCTTTCCCCTTCTGCTCTAAGCAGGATAAGCAGGGTTGATTCCAGAATGTATGTTAGAAGGGGCATTAGCATGTTAGAGGGGGGGTCTCGCTCATTGGTGGTGGGGGGTGGAGTACTGTCTGGGACCTACCTGTCGATGGGAGGGGGATGTGCTAGCCGGGACTTACCTGTCAATGGGGTGGGAGGTTGCTAGCTGGGACCTACCTACTTTTAACACCATCTGCCTGCCCCTCCGACATGGTACACAAGGGCAATCCTTTTATTGTATCATTCTAGTGATGCAGCCAGGGGCGGGTGGAGAGTCGCTAGCATGCATCAACCTAGACACTAGTGACATGGGATGGAGTGGGGCAGGTCTGATGGCCAGACATGGCCGTGACTGTATGGGGAAGGACAGCACCTCGTTGGGGGGCAATGCCCGTGGATGTCCCCCTTGGCATCGACTCTGGCTCTCATCCCTCCCCCTCCACTCTCTCCCACCTAAAGACCCACTCTCCTTCCTCTCCAACCCACCCACCCCTCCTCCATCCCTTCCTTCTCTCCCACCAAGAATGCCTACACATGCCTAAATGCTATTAGAACACCAAAAAAAACGCGTGGCTCATTTAGTCTTGATTAGAGTAAATCTTCAGCTATTGTGTTTCAGCTAACCACCCAATTCAGTACTTATCTTGACTCCATTCATCTTATTATTGGGGTGCTTTTTCCAAGCCAGGTACACTTTACTGAATGCCCCAGGGCTGATGGGTTTGATAACAATGAAGTCCTTGATGCTGGGAGCTGCCGGCACTTTTATTTCCTTTACATTCCTGTAGGACTAGCTTCATCAGTGCTGGGACCCTCCAACTCCCAATCGGATCCCCCATACCATTCCCTACCATGCCAATGGAACACGGGACACCCTCTGATTGAATGCAGGCACCCATTTCACAGTTCGATGCGAGGCTGCTCTTTAAAACATTTTCAAAAGTTCCACTGGGGGTCCTTTGTCGATCAGCTCACTTATGGTTGACTTTGCATTTCAATAAGATGTTGGGCTGGAATTTCTATGAAATGTTTATAATGAAATGCACTTTATGAACGCTCATTATTACTTTGATTTCATTTGTTGAAGATTTGTTGCTAGTTTCGTGCTTTTGAGAAGTGTGATCAGACAAGGCTGAAGCTGCTTCAGTGGGTCCTGAGGATGAGCTTGCATGCGGCTGGAGTTGGTGTTACCGTTGTGTCTGGTTAAACTACATTGTTTATTATTGTTATTAGTACTGAAAGGCTGAAAAAAGATAGTAAGGCATTGAGTTGTTTGATGTTTTTCGAGAGCACATACGTACAGATCATCGGAGACAAGGAAAAAAGACCACTTTTGAAAAATGTGCTCGGGGAGGAGCAGTTCCCTCTGCAACCCCTTCTCCCCCACACCCCCCTTAGCTAAGCCACTGGAAGTGGTGCTCACGTGTGCCCCTGTAGAGACCCACGATCCATGCCCACTCCCTAAAACCCCACATCCCAATGCCAACGATGTGCCACTGCTGCCAGCAATGTTCTAGGAGGCCAGGGAACCTGGCCTGGACCGCACTCACCACCCATTCCCATAGGATGGTGCCATCATTGACCATTTCTGGCGGCACTTGCAAGGCATTGGCAACAGTCTGTTAGTCAGAGACCACCCAGGGTGCTCGCTTTCCAATGAGAGAGAAGGAAATTGGGAGCACCCTCATCTCCAACTGAAGGAATGACATGGAAAAATATTTGCCTGGCTGCTGGTGGTATCAGTCACCTTGCCTGGTTATCCCCTTAGCAGAGTAGTCTCAGGATTCCATTATCTCACAGTGACCACCTACATGCCCATCCAAGGTCCCCCCATTTTCAGCTACCTCCTCATTTTGGAGGGTTAATGGGGTGCCTTCATGGCAGACCTGGGGCTGTGTGTTCACTGGTTGAGCTTGTAAAGGCTTGGGCAAGCAGGGTTATTGCCATCCATCCATCGATATATTCCCATCCCCTAAACACGTGTTGATCCTTTAGCCCTGTGGGTCAATGGCTTGGATTATACCTGAGTCAAGCTGCAAGCCAGACTAGTGAGCTGCTTGCAGTTGCTTTGTTTCAATCAGCTTGGAAATTGCCTTCATGATTTTAATTTCTAAGCTGGTCGCTTGCCCTTGGGCAACCTGCACTGCCTCTTACAGTTCATGTCTTTCATGTTTCATATTTAACTCAGATGTGATAACCCACTGGCACCTAAGCAAGGATATCAGTAACCATAAGGCTCTCCCACAACTCCCCTTGACCTCGGGAAACCCCAGTAAATCTCCATGTGGGAGATCATGTGGTGCCCTATCTTCTCTCCGTGGGGTTCCAACCTGTTGACCCAAATGACTGGCATGGCATGGCTTGCCAACCATGCTGCCAAACGGCTGAACTCCTGATCGTCATGTGTCCACTCGGAGATTTTATATTCCGAACCCTGGGGTCCCTTCCCTATCTGTGGGTCAAGTCCTGCTGGCCCCATTGATGAACAGGTATACAATCACATATGAACCCAGCAGGATGCCACTCACATACTTATTAGTACAAACTCCCACATGGTGAAGACTTCACGTGTCTAGCTGAAATTCTTTGAACCTTGCTCACAGCATCATTTGTTGTTTTGAGAAGAGTATCAATTTTTGTGGGTTAACAGACAAGTGTTACAATTATGTGTAACTTTTATTAACACACTAGGAATCAAACAGGGGAGAACATTAAATGTTCACAATTACTAATTCATGTAAGCAACGATACAGACATTCACCTCGGACTCTGACAATGGCAAACCTATATTTGACTCTGCTCTCACATACTATAAATAGCAACTCTTACACATGCTCCCGGTTCCCTGATCAATGGATCTGGATGAGGCCACCATCATAGACAGGATCGCTAAAGATAATGAAGTAGAGAACAGAATAGAGACAGAGGGTTTAGTGACTTGGTGCCAGGATAATAACTTCTCCCTCAATGTCAACAAGACCAAAGAGCAGGGGTGAGCTCACTCCCTAGTCCATATCAACTGGTGGAGATAGTTTTAAGTTCTTTGGGGTAAACATCTCCAAAGAATTGTCCTGATTGACCCAAGTCAATGGAATGGCCAAGAAAGCACTCCTGCACCTCTACTTCCTCAGAAGCTTGAGCAAATTTGACATGTCACTGGTATCTCAACAACTTCTACTGGTGCATCCTATTAGGGTGCATCACTGCATGGTATAGGAGCTGCTCCATGCAAGACTGCAATAAGCTCCAGAGGTTTATGAGTGTGGCTCAAGCCATCACACAAACCCTTTCCCTCCAAACTCCTGCTGCCTTGGAAAAACTGCCAACCTATTAAAAGACTTATCCTACACTGGCCAGAATCTCTTCACCCCACCCCTCTCATAAAGAAGATTTCATACATCACCAGTTTGTTTCCTGCCATTATCAGACTCCTGAATAACTCCAAAATAATATCAATTTGTTACATTTGCTCCATATCAACTGACCTTTCTCTGTAACTCTGCACCTTCACAGTGTTTTACTTGTACACATCATACCAGTACCAACACTTGTCTTTACCAAAGGAAAAGAAGTTGTGCAAGCTTTAATTGCTGAAGTTAGTTCACTTCCCTCAGAGACTCATATATTGCACCCAGCTTTCAATTTTCAAATTTATTCTTTATATTCATGAATTATTTTATCTCCTATCTCAAGATATGTATGTGTTCCCTGCTCACTATCTAATTTGCAAAAGTGTTCCATTGACATATCTGACAAACTGATGACCCACTCTTCTTGTTAAATCACTCGCTGTTGATTAAAACATTACTGAGTGGGGGAACAATTAGCTTTGATATTGCAGCATCAGACTTCAAAGCAGAGTATCAACAAACAAAACTTAAATATCAAGGACCAAGAGCTTTGCTATGACATTTGCGGTAATATTTATTCTGCAAGTGGGTTTCTCAAGAACATCTTGGCTCTGCGCAATTTCTTTTTCAATATTTTTATTAGTTTCATCAAATAAATGTTACATAGGTACATAACAATAAAATAAAATATTATATAGTAATAAAAAATGGTATTGAAACCTATTTACATTGAAACGAAGTTTAAAAAAACACACAATACTAATTATTGAAATATCGATCCCCACCACTAATAATAAAAAAGAAGGTAAATAATGGGGTCAAAAAACCAGAAACTAATTAATCTTTGAAATTAATTAAAAAAGGAACCCCATAAAGAAACAAAGTTAAGATCCATTTCAGCAGTGGAACATCCAATTTTTTTTGGCAAAGTCAAACATGCCATCATATCGGACAACCATTGAGTATGAGCGAGAGGGACAGCATCTTTCCATCTCATAAATATAATATTCTTCTAGTGATAAGGGAGGGGAGGGCAACTATGTGGGATTGTGAAACTGTCAGAATTAAACCATATGGCCCACTTACTCCACAAAAGATTTGGAGTCAAAGTAATATTAAGAATTAAAGACAAGGTATGAAATACCCCCTTCCCAAAGAGAGGATGAATACACTCATTTCAAAATAGAGCCCCATGTAGTTTCTGAAAATAACTTGAAAATCTTGTTCCCAAAGTTTTTAAAAATTTTTGTCCAGGGAGCTATCCCTGGAATTTAGAAGTAATTCATACAGGTCAGATACACTCCTTTATAATTAGGTTTGAAGTTATAAATCATCCCTATCATACTAGGCTCCAGGTCTTCAGGAAGCTTCAAAATTAAAGAATTCAAAAAGCTCCTAACGTATAAATAATGAAAAAATGTGATGTCTAGGTATCATAAATTTGGTGGATAATTGTTCAAAAGAGGCAAAATATCTAAAAAGTATTGGACACCTAAATTTGACCAATGACAGTAACCGATATCTTGAACCGAAGGTAAAAAGTCAAGTCAAGTCACCTTTATTTATTGTTCCTACCAAGCATTGCATGGTAAAGATTAGATAATGTTTCTCCAGGACCATAGAGCAGATTTACTTAAATATAAGTTATAATAGAAGTTAAAATATTCACAATAAACATCCACAGTACACTATTCACATATGTTCTGGGAACTCAGGAGCCTGATGGCTTGGGGAGTGTAGGGGGAAAACTGTTGCCCAATCTGGGCATAAGGAACTGAATGCCATTTTAAATCTTACCAGATGGCAGAAGGGAGAAAAGTTTACATGAGGGGTGTGTGAAGTCCTTCACGAGGTTTATTGCTTTCCATGTGCTTCAAGTGTTGTAGATGTCTGTCTTGAAAGAGAGCTCCCAATGATCTTTTCCACTAACTTCACTATACTCTGCAGGGTCTTACGGAGTAAGGAGGTACAGCTTCCAAACCAGGCAGTGTTGCAATTGCACAGGATGTTCTAAATACACCCTTGTAGAATGTGATAAGGATGGAGGATGGGAGATGAACTTTCCTCAGCCTTTGCAGGAAGTAGAGGTGCTGCTGGGCTTTTTTGACAATGGAGCTGGGGTTAAGGGAGCAGGTCAGATTCTCCGCTAAGTGTACACCAAGAAAAGAAGGAATTTACCTAAAATAAGACTTATTAATAAGAATATATGGTCCCCAATATGTTTCCTAAATTGAAACCAGATTCTCAGTGTATGTATAACAATAAAATTATCAGTTAATTTGGAGGCCAAAAAAGGTAAAGGTACTCCAAGTTTCAAAGAGGAGAATACTTTTCAGTGGATTTAATTTCTAAATTAATACATCTTGAAGCATCTAAATTTTCCTTGTGATTAATCTAAAACATAATATATCTAACATGAGCTGCCCAATAATAAAACCTAGAGTTAGGTAATGCCAAGGCCTCTGTTCTTTTTTAATATTTTGAAGGAAAACCTTTTTGAGGCAGGGGCGTTTATTTTTCCATTGATATAATCCAATGAATTAAAAATAGGATTTCGGAACAAAAACAGGTACAGCTTGAAAAATATATAAAAAGTTAGGAGGGATATTCATCTTGAAGTAATAATATTGATGCTCCAATTAATGTCATTAAAAGAGGGGAAAACTGTGTCAAAGACTAATTGACATGACTCATTAAGGTTAGAACAAGCTCTTTAAACAATTTATTGAATTTCTTGGTAATAGCAATAACTAGATCAGTGGTTCTCAATCTTTTTCTTTCCACTCATCGGTGCACTGTGGTTAATATGGGATTGCTCAAGGTGGTATGTGAGTGGGAAGGGAAGGTTGAGAATGACTGCTCTAGACCCAATTGTTACTGAAATATTTTACTTGAGAAAAATTGTCATTGGCCCATTTCCTTTGGAGTTATGAAATCATGCACATAACGAGTCAATTAGATACGATTAAAACAGTGGTTTTCCAACTTTTTCTTTCCACCCACATACCACATTAAGCAATCCCGTACTAATCACAGAGCACCTATGGCATAGGGAATACTTAAAGTGTTATGTGAGTGGAAAGAAAAAGGTTGAGAACCACTGACCGAGATAGTTGAACTGATTTTTAAAAGGAATAGAGGAATCTAAAGAGCAGGTAGAACTCGAAACAAACAGCTCACTCTTCTGCAAATTCAATTTGTATCCTGAAAATTGTACAAATTGATAATGAAGTGATAAAATACATGGAATCAATTAGTCAGGATTCGATATATACAATTAAAGATCATCTGCATAAAGGGACACCTTATGAGCATTTCCTGCTTTTGTGATTCCTGAGATATCAGCTGATTGCCAGAAAACCACTGCTAGAGATTCAAAGCCCAAATTGAATAATAATGGACTTAAAGGTCATCCCTGTCTGGTACTATGATACAACTTAAAGGGTTTGGATTTAATTGAGTTCATAAAGATTGAAGTTATGGGAGATAAATATACCAGTTTAATTCAATTTCTAAATTGGGGACCAAAGTTAAATTTCTCTAACACACTGAATAAGTATTCCCATTCTTCAATATCAAAGGCCTTTTCAGTGTCTAAGGAAATAATACATTCAGAGGATGAAACCGTAAGAGAATAAAGAATATCTAACAAATGATCGATATTAAATTGTAAGTGATGCCCCTTTATAAACCCAATTTGATCCTCTGAAATGATTAGAGGCATAATATTCGGTAGGAGCAACAGTCTAATGGATTTTTTTTTAGCAAGAAGAGAAATTGAGGCTTCATAAAAAGTTTCTTGCAACTTCCACTAACTAAGGATTGAGTAAAGACATAATCCAAATAGGGCTTCAGTAAATGAGAAAATGATTTATAAAACTCCACTGAGAAGACATTGGGACCAGGGAGCTTACCGGACTGCAAAGAGTTAATAGCATATGCAATCTCCTCCTCAGACATAGGCGGTTCCACCTTTAATTTGTTCTCTGAAGAAACTGTGGGAATAGTCAAAGAATCCAGGAATTGCTGTATAGAATTTTGTTTTTTGATCAAATCAGAACTGTACAACTTAGAGTAAAACTGAGAGAAAGTGTCATTTATTTCAATATAAGCATGAGCATTGTCTCACCATTGTCTCTATGTAACTCAGCAATAAGCAGTTTCACTGCATATTTTTTAATTTGGCTAGCTAAAAGTTTTCCTGCCTTTTCACCATGCATGTAGAACTTAGTTGTGTCTATATAGGGTAAGTAAGAAATAAGTTGTGTTTAGCTTTTACTTCGTCCCTTCTTTGTAAAAGCTTGAGTTTTGGAGTTAAGATATATTGTGGGTCAATACACTTCAGCTGATTGGCCAAATCATCTCTCTCAGAATTAGCTTTTTTAACATTTGCCATAAATGAAATTATTTGAATCCTAATATAAGCTTTAAAAGCAACGAAAATTACTAAAATGGAAACCAGAGAGCAGTTTTTACTAAAAAAAAGGCAATTTGATGTTTCATGAATTTCAAAAAGCAGGGTCCGATAATAAAAGGGTATTGAATCGCCACTTATAGTAATTCTAGGTAAATCCAGGATATTAATTGATAAAATCACGGGTCAGAAATAAGTATGCTTTTGTAAGAATAAAAATCAACAGAAGAAATTAATTATTAGTCCATAAGAAAGTAATCATTATGTGAATATGTATGGTGGACCTTAGAGAAAAATAATTCTTTATCATCAGATGAAGAAATCTCCATATGTCAATAACCCCATATTATAGCGTAAAATAATTTATAAGTATAGCTGATTTATTTAAATTAGCAATTTTATGAGACAAGTGGTCAAGTACCAGATCAAGCCAACAGTTTAAGTTGCCACTTGTTATCAAAAAGTAAATATTCAAATCTGGTAAAAAAGAGGTGTTCAAAAAATTTTGGGTCATAAGTATTAGGACCATAAATGTTAACATAGATGTAGAGTTTATTATATAGTTTACTAGACAGAATAAGAAAACGAGCATTAGTGTTGGCAATAATGATAATAAATGGCATGAATTGATCACCCCTAGATTTAGCCAAAACTGCTGAGTGGAATTGCTGTCCCTTCCAAAATTTCAAAAGTTGTGAGGTATCAGGTAGACAAAAATGTTTTTTCTTGTAAGAGAATAATCCCAGGTTGAAACTTTCTAATATGAGAAAAGACCTTTTGGCATTTAACTTGATGTTTCAATCCTGCAATATTCCATGTCAAGACCTTTGGCCATCTGAGAAATTAGAAGGCAAAATCCAATTTTTAAAAAAAAGTGATGCCATGCCCAATAATAAATAGACAATATAGTCTCTCAAAAAATCCCATACTAAACTAACAAACAACCCTCACACCCCTTCTCAAAAAATCCCATACTAAACTAACAAACAACCCTCACACCCCTCCCCCCAACACCCCGTGAATCTCCACTGCTCATGGCAGCAGCCCACGGAACAATATTCCCTAAAATTCGCTGCTGGCAGTTATCCCAAATTATACATAAAATATAGAGAAGGTCACACAGTTTCAAAACTGCTGTGTCTACTTAAAAGAAAATATTAATATTCCCATGGATTCAGTAATTAATTATTCACCAAATACATTAGCTGTCATGTAAGGGAAAAGAAAAACGAGAGATGAACCTTTCTTTCTTTATAACAAGTACAGTATAAATAGTTAAAAAAGAATACTTAAAACAACATATATACTTTATACAAAAAGAAAGAAGTTTCTCTCAGGAATTAAAGAAATGCTTATGTCTTATAAAACATTGGTTTAAATTCATCTCAAAGTAAGCAAAAAAAAAGAAAACCCCAGTACTCATATCAAAAAGAGACAAGAAGAAAATTATAGAAAAAAGACTCAGAAACAATATCTTTACTCATCCACTGAAACAAGAAGATAATCTTTCAGAAAGTCAGCCACAGTTTTAGGAGACAGTAATCACTTTTGGTATTGTTCAGTAAGTGCAATGATGGTTTTAAGTCAGCATTACAGAGCTGGAACATGATTTCTTCATATGAAGATAATTATTTTATGACTTCAGGTGGGCAGTCTTCCACGATCCTAATCCGCTAATTATGATATTTTAAAGTTCCTCTGCATTGGATTCTCATAGAATCTGATCTTTGATTTGGAAATAGTGTAGGCAGAGAATGATCGACTGAGGCTTCAGACCAGGAGCAGGTTTAGAGATGAATGATCTGTGTGCTCTATTGACTTCAGGGAGAGTTGACAACAGATCTTGTCCAAAAATCTTTTGGAGAAACTCAGCGAAGAATTCAGGAAACTGGCCTGATTGGGTTTCCTCATCCAAGCTAATGATTCTCAAATTCCAAGTCTGTGACCTTCTTCAATAATAGATTGTTGGATTTTTTTTAAATTCCAGATTATCACGTTGTAGATTATCCAGCAGGGAATCATAATTTCAACTGTTGTTTCCAGTTCCTTAATTTTGGAGTTGTGTTCCTTGATGAGATCTTTCAGCAACTTAAACAAGAGAGGCTTGCATGTCTTTTGAGTCCTGTTTAAACTCTTTAACATCTTTAATGTATTTCATCATGGAGGCAAAATCTTTTGAAGTAGAGGTTTTTTCCTTTCTCCCAGCTTTAGCTTCACGAGTAGACATCATATTGTATAAATGTAAAGTAAACTGGGAAAGGAGAAGAGCTAAAACTTAAAAAAAAAGAACTCCACGTTAAAAAGTAAGGCTTGGGAGCTGAAAAGGTAAGGAGCAGCTGTTACGAACCGTGTGTAATGAATAGTAATAGACAATGAACCAGACAGTGTTTAATTTTAAACCACTAATTTTATTTCTAACTCTTAAACTATAGTCTTATCTCTTAAATTGTCCTTAACACTAAATCTATCCCCAACTATGCGCATGTGTGTGTGTGTGTGTGTGTGTGTGTGTGTGTGTGAGAGAGTGTGAGAGTGTGTGTGTGTGTGTGTGTGTGTGTGTGTGTGTGTGTGTGTGCGTGTGAGTGTGATATACCCAAATCCTCACAGTCCAGGCCAAAATCTAGAACATCAGTCTTTTAAATTCAGTTTTCAAGTGAAGGCCTTTGAAATTTGATGCCCAGAATTAATGTTGAACTGATGGGAAGGCTAGATTTGTGTTGCCTTTGAGAAATGTCCATCCACATGAGCTGTGGTCACAACACCCCTGGTCCTTTAGTAGGCGAGACTTGAACCGGGTGGCCTCCATGAAGCTTCCAAGACCCTGGCACCGATCTCTCTAAATGACCTTCGCTGTTAGTCACAATCAAAATGAAGCACTTTGCTTCTCAAAAGACCCTCCTGGCACAGGTCAATCCACTGAAAAGGCCCAGTCATTCACAGAGCATGCTTTGCTGTGAATTTCACAAAAATGGCTGGCCACAGGAACTGCTTCAAATGTTGTTTTCTCTTCAGCCATCAGAATGGTCTTGCAAATGTATCAAATTCTGGAACAGACTGTGACAAGCCTTCCATCAGTTCTTCCAATGTATCGAATTGTCGCTGAGCTGTGACTTGAGCTGCGATTGTGCTTGTTTAAAATGTTAAATCTTTTAACTGTGACCATTCAGTTCCTCCTGTCTATACTACCCCTTACAGTGAAAATCCCATTTTACAACAACGGGAGGTCGTAATACAGCTATAAAAGTGTGTCACCCCATGTTCCACCAGCAGGGAAATACAGCTCTGCACAATTTAACTAATCCTGGCTTGTGAGAAAAGACCTGGTGAGTACTCCATTTTCCACAGAGCAATAAAAAGGTTCATACTCTTGGTCTCATGAAAATTCAGATCATAGGGAACAAATAGCACAAAATACACATCTCATTTCCTTCCATGCCCAAAAAGTAGTGGAGAAGGAAGAGTTTTGACAATCTCTTCTCAATGCATAGCCACAACACTGAACTGGCATTTTGTGCAACTGCAGAGATTGTGGGAGAATTGGAAGCAAATCAATGGACTCTTATTGACTCTGAGAGGACTCTCTTTTGCTTCTCTTTCTCTGACTGCAAGGGGCACCAAGCAATACTAATGACGAATCTTTATCTGCTTTATGGCTGTAGAGCTCGTCGAAAGAATCAAAGACTTGTTGATCCAAACCAAGGCTTTTATTAGCAAAAGACAGGAGCTCTTCACAGGTGGCCGACCAGTCCGGAATGATCCGACCTGGCTAGGGACACAACCCTTTAAGGCCCAGACAATAGGCGTGGCTTAGCTCTCAGCCAATCGCTGTAAGCACAGTCTAGATACAGTAACTATATACACTATGTACATTGGTGATAGATCTGTACTATCACAATAGCAGAATAAAGGCAATTATATACCATATTACATTTCCATTTTATAACATGACAATAAATAGTATCTGATCTGATGAACAGCAAAACATCATCGGAAGACCACAGTCAGTAGCACTCAGAAATTATGTCCCCTCCTCACTGACGACCAACACAAGGATGCGTGCTTAGTCCACTGCTTTACTGTCATGACTCTGTGGCTAGACGCAATTCAAATGCCATCTACAAATTTACCAACGACACCACCATCATTGGTAGAACTTCAGATAGCAAGGAGGAAGTGTACAAGAGTGAGATAGATCAGCTAGTTGAGTGGTGTCACAATAACAACCTTCCACTCAATGTGAGCAAAACCAAGGAACTTGGACTTCAGGAGGGGGAAATCAGGAGAACACGAACCAGTCCTCATCAATGGGTTGGAAATGGTTAAAAAAATCAAATTCTTAGGTGTTGGCATCCCTGAAGATCTGTTCTGGGGCCTCCAAGTCGATGCAATCACCAAGAATGCTCAGCAGCAGCTATACCTCACGCAGAAGTTTGAGGAAATTTGGTATGTCACCAAAGGCTCTTTCAAATTTCTACAGGGGTACTGTGGAGAGCGTTCTGATTGGTTGCATCACTGTCTGGAATGGTAAGAAAGGAAAATATACATGGAGTTGCGAACTCCGCCATCAGCATCCGTTTTCACTCGAATGAGAACATCTATAAGAGGTGATATCTTAAGTAAGCAGTCTCCATTCTCAACTACCACCACCCAGGCCTTGCCCTCTTCACACTGCCACCATCAAGAAGGAGGTACAGGAGTCTGAAGTTCAACACTTAGCACAAAAAGAGCTTTTTTCCATCTGCCATCAAATTTCTGAATGAATAATGAATCACTGACAATACCTTACTTTTCTTTTTGCAATAATTGATTTATTTTAAATGCAATTTATAGCAATATTTGTACCTATAATACTTTTTTAATACAATGAATTTCATGACATGTTACATAGAACATTACAGCACAGTACAGGCCCTTTGGCTCTCGATGTTGTTCCGATCTATTAATTCCTTCCAAAAATACTAAACCCTTCTTACCTTGTAATCCTCTATTTTTCTTTCATCCATGTGTCTGTCTAAGAGTCTCATCAATGCCCTTAATGTTTAGTCTCCATCACTCTCCCTGGCTAGGCATTGCAGGGACCCACAACTCTCTGTGTAATAAATGTACCCCTAATGTCTCCCCTCAACCTTCCTCTCTTTATTTTGTACATACGTCCTCTGGTGTTTGTTATTCCTGCCCTGGGAAAAAGATGTTGGCTCTCCATCTTATCTATGCCTCTCAGAATCATGTAGACCTCTATTAAGTCTCCTTTCATCCTTCTTCACTCCAATGAGAGCATTCCGAGCTCTGCTAACCTTGCCTTATAAGACTTATTTTCCAATTCAGGCAACATCCACAATACCCTAAGTATGATCTCACTAGATATTTGTAGAGTTGCAACTTGACCTCTTAATTCTTGAACTCAATCTCCCTACAATGAAGTACAGTACCCCATAGACCTTCTTAACTGTTCTATCAATGTGTGTGGCAGCCTTGAGAGAGATATGGATTTGGACCCCAAAGTCCTTCTGATCTTCCCCGCTGTTAAGTATCTGACCATTATCTGTGTACTCATGTTCATGACAATAAATTATAATTCTGAAAATAATGCACCATTCAGGCTGTCAAGAACAATGCCCTTAATCTGTAAGGTGGATTTACTATTCTTTGAGCACAATGCAATAGTGGCCCCATGGTTATTATGATGGAAAAGCGTCACAGTGGTTGCATTGTGGCTAGAGTTGGGAAGCTTTGAGACAGTCATGCATGTTGGCCACATCTGTCCTCTAATGGTTAAACCTGATCATAGTGAAATGCTGTTGAAGAAATCTTGTGTGATTTGAATGCCAACTCCACCACATTTCCTTCTATCTTCCCTGGGCTATGGTTCTAACTCCTTATATTCCACATAAAATAGATTTACATCAGTTTTTTCCTACAGTTAATTTCAGTGGATCACATGCCTCCAATTTCCCAAAGCATTCTCCTGCTGGGTGTGTTAATTGAACATCACATTTTATTTGTAGCTCATTTAATATATTCAAAATAAAGAGGTTACTGAACTCTTTGCCTTGTTCTACCAGAAAAATAAATATTTCTATTCTATACTCTCTGCTCCAACTGATTGTTCAATGAATCTCTGATTTTTTTTTAAACTTGGGCGATGCATGTTAATCAATGTTTATGAGAAGAAATGTTTCCTTCAACTATTCTAAATCTGCTTTTCCTTTTGTGAAGATGTGTCTTCCCTTTTCAATAACCTGGTTTAGTTGATGTATTTGCTATTTATTTGTATTTATTCTTACATTAAAGGCACAAAAACATTCCTTAGTCCCATCTCCTCTGCCATTCAATTTGTATGCCAGAACTAATCCCTTCTGCCTGTATTTGGCTCAGCAACCTCATTATCATTTTATCCGCTTCCTCAGCGGCTCATCCCATGTACCCAAGCAAAACATGCAAGTCTAAGGTCACTGTGGTTGAAGTAAAGACACAGTGCTGGGGAAACTCAGCTGGGGAGGGGCAGGGGAAGGAGCATAATCCCAACAGCAGGAGGTAATAGTGGATAAAGGAGGGAGGGCACACCAGCAAGCAGGGGAAGGAGGAATGACTCTGTGAATGGAGAGGGAAGGGGATGAAGAGCTGGAGGAAAGAAAGGGAAAGGGAAGAGAGGGAGGACAGAAACTGGAGAAATCAATGTTAATGTCATCCAGATGAAGAGTACCCAAATTTTGTTCCTCCGATTTACAAATGATCTTGGTGGGATAGTACATGAAACAATGGACAGACATGTGAACATGGGAGTGGGTCATGCAATTAAAGTGGTTGGCCACTGGGAGATCCTGTCACTGATGCGGACAGGGCGAAAGTGCCCTGCAATGCGATGTCCCTGTCAACACCCAGTCACTTCAATATAGAGAAAGTCGCAAAGGGAGCACTGGATGCAGTAGATAACTTCCGTGGATACACAAGTGAAGTGTTGCTTCACTTTAAAGGCCTGTTTTGGGCCTCGTATAGTGGTGAAGGAGGAGGTGATACTTCCTGCTGCCACAGCAGAAGGTGTTGGGGTGGGGGGATGGGTGGGGAAGGATGAGAGGACCAGGGAGCCATGGAGTGAGCAGCCCCTATGAAAAATGGAGAGGGGAGGAGAGGGGAAAATGTGTCTAGTGGTGGGATTCTATTGGAGATGGCCGAAATGTGTTGGATGCAGAGGCTAGTGGGATGGTAGGAAAGGACGAGGGAAACCAAAAACTACAAAATATATGTAATCCTTGGGATAAACTGCTCAGCTGCTTTTTGTTAGTTGTTTTTTTTATTAGAGTAGGTTAGGTGGGGTTATTACACAATACCTCCGATATTTTTTCACTTTCACCCATTGCGGTGGAGGGAGGGATCAAGTTTATACTGTTTGGTTTTATATTAATATATACATATGTGATACTATATTTTCAGTTTCATTCCATTTTCTCCATTGTATTGAAAAAGCAAAAAAAAAAAAATCCTGTGCTTGTAAGGTCAAGGGGAAATCATGTACCCATTGTATGAAAATAATGCCCCTCAGATCCTCTTTAAATCTTTCCGCTCTAATTTTAAACATATACCTTCTGCTACCCTGGAAAAAGGCAGTCCATTCACCTTATCCAGGTCCTTATAATTTTAAATCCTCAGCCATCTGCTCTCCAGGAAAAAAAAGCCCCATTCTGTCTCACAGTGGAGGACGAGCTTGTTCTGCCCACCAGGTCATTGCAGGCTCCCACCAAGCTGTCCTATCCTGTCTTGTCATGGTTCACTTTATTGCAGGAAGGATGCAGAAGCTTTGGAAAGGGTGCAGAGAAGATTTACCAGGATGTATCAGGAAACAAGGCTGCTGAGCCATGTCTTTTCTCTTTGGAGCATCAAAAGATGAGATGTGACTTAATAGAGATAGACAAGATTATGAGAGGCACAGATAAGGTGGACAGCTAGCCCATTTTATCCCAGAGTTATAATACCAGAGGACATCCATTTGAGATTAGTGGTGGAAAGTTTCAGGGAGATGTCAGAGGTAAGGTTTATTTTCACACAGAGAGTGGTAGGTGCTGAGAATACATTGTAGAGTGTGGTGGTGGAGGTTGGTATAATAGGAACATTAAAAAAAACTCTCATATAATGTAATAAAAATAGAGAGTTATGGACTGTGAGGTTGGAAAAGGTTAAATTCAAGTGGAGTATGTTTCTGTAGGTTGGCACAACATTGTGGGCAGAAGGGCCTGCACTGTGCAGTACTGTTCTATTTTCTATCCTATCCCCTCCTATATTAGCTATATCAGTTCCATTCACTCTGTAACTCTGGAACAAGTATTCTCGTATTGGATTTATTTCTTCCTTTTAATTAATTTTGTTACTTCTGGTACGTCTTTGGGATATGGGAGTAAACCAGAGCATGAGTGGAGGAAGAGGTATCTCATCTGGTCTGAGAGTGAATAGGACAACAATATATAGATAGGAGCTGAGATCAGGGATGATCTCAAGATGCTGTAGCAGTGAGGCAATAGCACCAACTGATGTGGACACTGGTGATTGCAGATGCTGGAACCTGCAGAAAAAGGCCAATTACTGGAGAAACTCATCAGGGAAGGCAGCATCTGTGGAGGCAGAAGGATAGTTTACATTTTGCATCAGGAATGAGAGTCATGTGGGGAGATAGAAGTATAAAATGGTTTGGTGAGGGATGAGGCAGGGAGTGAAAGGTTATTGGTGGCATCAGGTGAGGGGTGAGTTGGTGGGAAGATGGAGTTAGGGAGGGGGAGGAGAGGGTTGAGGTAGAGGCAGAGATTGGAAGGTGATAAGTGGAGACAATGAAGGGCTCTATATTCTGGAGCCTAAGAAGGAAAGAAGGTGATGAGTGGAACCACATAAGGGATGGATGTAGGACAGGTGGAACTGATGGGAGAGGATGGAGGAGGCTCAGTAGGAAAAGCGTGTAGATGACAAGCAGATGGAACTTGGTGGGGGACAGAAACCAGATAAAATGGGTTCAGGGGACAACCCCCTCCCTTCTATCCAAACCCCACGCAGCCTCCCCCATCTTATTCTATCGGCCAATCGTTCCACTCCTCACCTGGTTCCACTACTCCTGTCTCTTGCTTTTTTATATTGGCTATCTTCCCTGTCCACTCTCAGTCCTGTTGTGGTGCTCAAACCAGAACAAAGGTTATCCCTCTGTCTCTACAAATGTTGCTCAACCTACTGAGTTCCTCCAGTAATTTATTTTTGCCAGTACCAACAGACACACCATTGTGACACTCTGCCATCTGTTGAATTTTTCATCTGCTTTCTTTACTAAAGTCTCATGGATCTCTATGTCCTCAAAGCTTTGCTGTACAGAATTAGTTCTGGTTCTTTTCTCCTCATTACTTAACTGGAATTCTATTATGTTCTAATGACCTAAACAAACTGAGGGAATGCTGCAGTCAGTGACACTATTTTATGGTGGGATGTTAAGTCAAGCCATTACCTGATCTCCCACGTCACCCTTTGGAAGAAGTGTAGAAGAGATATCCCTGGCAGTCAGGCTAACATTTACCTTACAATTGCCATATCTGAAAGCATGCTGAGAGCAAATTGGCTGATGTATTACATTGTAATGCATTATAACTGTCCCACAAAACTACTTCATTGCATTTAGCGTACTCTTGAATTATTCTGAAAACAATGTATAAAATGCTTTATAAATGCAAAGTAATTATTCACATAATAATTAATATGCCCACTATTTACACTGGACATGATTAAATTTTTTTTTAAGTTGCTGAAGCAACTCTTATGGACCATGGACTGACCTTTTGGACTGTGGACAGTCATTGGATTTCTGCTAAGAACTCTGTGCTACTTGTGGTACAGATGAGTGCCGCCTCGCCAATTGCTTGAGGCTTTTGAGAACAAAGGGAGAATCCAGCTCTGAAGCAGAGAGCAGCAGTTGGAGTGGCAGAACGGCAGCTGGAAAGGTAGACGGAGCGGCAGAGGACAGCTGGAGAGCTGTGGGAAATGCACCTGCCTCATAAGTGAGGATTCGTAAGTTTACTTCAATGCAACATCAGTCATTTCTCTCTGCAATGTTCAATATGACATCCTTTATTATCAGTTAAAGAACTGAACTTGGACATTGAACTTTGAGATTGAATTCTGTGGACTGTGTTTGTTTGGACTGATTTACTTGATTGACTGACCTGGGGTTTGGCAGGATTTTTTTCCTTTTTGAATATTGGGCACAGACTGTAATGGTCTGGGTTTTTCACATGCACACTGTTTATAAATACATGACATCTGTATATTTGCTTTAGATATTTATATGGGGTTAATTCTGTTAAGGCATTATATTATTATTAGATATTAATAAATATAGAGTCAAAATTTAACCCTTTTGAATTGCGTCTTGTTGTTGCTGGTTTGAGATGTAACACAACGTAAATGTCCTCAAATCAATGATTCCTCTTAATACTTTTCATCCTTATTTTACATTATTTGCTGGACAACTGCTATTTTTCTCAACAACCTGCAAATCTTAAAATGAAACAGACAACAGGCTACTGATAGATTCTAAATTTTCAGGTCGAACGTCTGTTTTTCAAAGCACAATTACAAGCTCTTCTGACATCACATATGCTGTGGCTAGCATTAGTGTTTAGGCTGTTCCTTTCTGATAAGCTATCAGTGCAGAACTCCGCAGTATCAGCACTCAGGAAGATGGGCTCCTTTAACCTCTGCAGTTTACTAATTATATGGCTTCAATTATATGAAACAAAGATGATCATTTATAAACATTACCTGATTCAGCTGCAACAAACAGAAAGTAATTTCCATTCTGTTGAATTTAGAGCACATTGTGATAACTGGAATATTTGTGGGACCTTCTTTAATTTCTTTAAATTCACTGAAGGGGATTATTACATTGATGTAATTAAACAATGTTTGCCTGAAAATGATGTGCCATTTTGCATAATTTTTCACATGCTTTATATTACAGAAACATTCCATACACAAGCGCCTTTTGTAAACCTTCCTCGTCGAAAAGATAATACCTCACAGTAAATTTAAATGAATTTATAGCTGACTGTTATTGCTCAGCATGTGAACTGACCAGAGTTTACACATCATACTCTTTTTCACCATTTAAATCCATCAGCTCCTTTTCCCAGCCCTTGTTCCAGTTCCCTTGATATCCTTACCAACAAAGATCTATTTCAGTCGAAAATTTTAGATAAGCCAAAATCCATGGCCTTTTGCAGAGTGAGTTCCATGTTTATACCATGTGAGATGAAGCACATTCCAATTTTCCTGTTGAGTAATTTGGCTTCAATTTTAAGATTATATTTTAAGGGGGGTTTGCATCGTGTTCAATCAGCAGAATTTGATCTTTCTTTGGACATCATGTTCAGCGCAAACAAAATCACCCTGAACCTGCACAATTCTCTACAATATATGTTCTATTCCTTTGTTCTGTATTTCTGAATCAGATGACATAATTTTTTCCTGTTTATTAAGTGCTTTATACATTTTAAGCACTTTGACTAAGTACTCCCTGAATCATCTGTTCTCAAGGGAATAAATACATCCCAAGTTTTTGCAACCTAGCTTCCTGATTTGATGCTTTAAATCACTATTATTCTTTTAGAGCAACATTTCCTTGAGGTGCATTTCCCACAACTGAACATAAAATATCTTATCCATCCTCCTTTAATCCTCTAAATTCCATTGATTTTTAGTAATTTTCCATTTGTAATTCTGTAGTCAAGTTTGAGATGGGATGCTAATATAAATATTAGCTCAGTGACCCCTTGAAAGGTCAGGATTTCAGTGCTTTACATGAGTTGTACAAGTTCCCAAGAACATCACAAAACCTTTCCTGGTTCTTCACTCACACTGGAAATCAGCCAAATCCATTATCAATATTGTCTTAACAGATGCAAAGGATGATCACAATATGGCTGTAACTGAATAATACGTTTTCACAAAAAATTGTACAGTCATATTGTCATAGACCCATAGAAGCAGGCCCTACTGGCCAGTCCGCCATGCCAACCAAAACTATCCCAGCCACATGAGTTCCATCTGCCTACATTGGGTCCATATCTCTCTAAACCTATTCTATCCATGATTCTGCTAAATCTTTCTTAAATGTTGCAATAGTACTTGTCTCAACTCTCTCCTCTGGCAGCTCATTCCATACACCCACTGCCATTTGTGTAAACAAATGATTACCACTTTTCATAAGTGATCTACAGGACCATAATAGAGTCTTCCTCCTCCCCCCATTGACGTGATCTACCGGATTATTGTCTGAAGAAGGCATGCAAACTTGTTGAAGGACCCTTCCACCCCACACACTGCATCTTTCTACCGCTCCTTTTGGGAAAGAGACATAAGGGTAATAGAGCCAGCACCACCAGGCTAAGAAACAGCTTCTACCCATGGGCAGTGAGAATGCTTAATGACCAAAAGAACCACTTACGCTAACCAGCTGAGACTCTCATATTTACAAAACAATATTTCTGCATTTATTTGATTATTTGAGTACTTGACCTGTATATATTGTTTGTATGTGTGTTGTCTGGTTGCGTGTCAGCATATTTTGCACCAAGGACCGGAGAACACTGTTTCAGCTGGTTGTACTTTTACAATCAGATGATAATAAACTTGATTTTACATCAAGAAATACTCAATGTTTCCTATGGACAGTTTTCTCACCTCCTCCCTCTCTCTTGATGCACTGGAAGGGAAATTTTGTGCTCTTTTGGAGATGAAGCCTTACTTTGTATCCAATGTAATGGGCAAAAGAACTGGAAGGAATCTTGTGCAGAGAAAAGAAATAATCCAACAGCCTTCTAAGAGTCACATTCTCATCTCAACCAATCCATGGGCCAATGGGTGGAAAACTAAGTCATTCAAAGGAGATGACATGAAAACAAAACTGCATTTTTTTCCTTAAAATCTTACATTTTAAAAAAGTGCTGAAATAGATTAGAAAATATGTGGAAACTTCCCAAAATATTAGCTCGGTTTCTCTTTCTCCAGACATCACGTGACCTGCTGAGCATCTCTACTATTTTCTGTTTTTATTACAATGGTGGAGCAAGAAACAGTTTTGTTTATGGTGCTTAAACCATATTTCCAAGTACTAATTTGGAATCAAAACCAAACGACTGTTCCCAAACTATCTTTTTCTCTGCTTAACTATGACAATGGAAGAGTAAGGCTTTTCTTTCTTTTTTTCAGATAGAGAGTTAAGTCAACCTATTTCTGCACTTTTTGAAGAAATCATTGGATATTTCTTTCCTAACATCAGAAAATCATTGCAAATGCACCAGTGAACCAACTGAGGGATAATTTTGTGAATTTACGTTGTATTGTAAGGAGAATGTAGCAAGTATTTAAATCGGTAGACCGAACATGATAACAGCACTGTTGCATACAGCAACAGAGTGATATGATGCAATATTGATATGTTCTCTAATTATAATCGTGAATTATAAATATGAATTGATTATTTACAATGCTCAATTGCATTATAATTAACCCCTTTGTAATTGTTTGCTACTTTTGGTATTTAAATTATGAACACAGCTATTTCAAGTTGCATTTCATCAAAGAGAAAAATATTCACAGCTCAACCAAACAAGGAGCCTTTACACTGGGCCTTAATGTAAATGAGGATTTCTCCCATTCTTTTGTAAGCAATTTTGTTTCCAATTTTGTCTCAAATGATCAATGCAAAGCAGGGAAATCCATGATCTGTATTATGTTTCATCTTGTATATTCATAAATAAAATACTTCACTTAAAAGTTTCATCTTAATGAAGTTCTAAAAGCATATTTCTTTTTGAAGCTGCAAGCAAATCAAAGCTCTGTAATTAAGCTTTGAAAGCACACCCACATCTCAAATCAAGGCTTTCAAATGGATTCTTACAGAACAATGCCAGAATAATAGCTCTACTGATAGTTTTGTTATCACAGAAGCACAAATGAGGGACAAGATAAAAAAAAATGTTTATTCCCATGAAGTATATCACATAGTTGTTCATTATGAACAATGTGGTGTGTTGCGAGGCAGGGTCAGGTACATTAAGATAACAAACTTGCTTAAAAACATATCTAATTTAAATATTACATTGTGCAGAATGGTTCAGACCTTTTAAAAATGTTTGATTTTATGATGACAAAAATTAACTTAGATTTCTTAAAAATCTCTAATTTACCTTAACTACATGGGAATCTAGTTGAGAAGTTCTCTCTGCTCACAATTGGGATCTGTCAATAAAAGTGTCAGAGATGACTGAACAGCTGCCTGCTGGACTTTATAAACCCTACGAAGGAATTTTGTTTAACGTTATACAAAATTTAACAAGCCACTTAGATATCAATTCTTTAAAAATACGTATCGATAAACCTGAAATACTAGATCACTAAAATATATATATCTTTATATTGTTTGTTGGACCTGCCATTTACCTCTAGCCTCCATAAGAAGGTCCAGAGTTCAAAAGTAAGGCGCAACAGTGAAAACATGTTTATTCCTGGAAACATGATTTGTTCTCTGTATGCAATGTTCAACAAAATGATTTATGTAAAAAATAAATAATTACAATTACACTTGCTGGAAAAAAAAGGTGTGGTAAACTTGAAATAAATTTAGGGACAAAACACAGCAGCTCTGGAAGGGTCCAAACAAAAATGCATTGGCTTGTATTTTGAATGACAAAATAACTGGACATTATTACTTTTGTTACAAATATTTTAAAATAAGTATTCATATGGTGTGGGCAATTTTGGCAAGGCTATCACCTTGAAAAGGTGGTGATGAGTCATCTGCTTGAAACAATATAGTGCCCGTGATGAGAGCACATACACATTTTTGATAGATAGGGATGTTCAGAATTTTGAAAGTTAGCAATACATTTCCAAGTCAGAAAGTATGTAATCTGGAGAGGATATACAACTTTGTATTAACTCCACACAGCTTCTCCCTTCACTCATAAAAGATTTAAATTCCTAGGTTTGGGAGTGGTTTTGAAGAAGCCTTAGCTAATTGTTATAGGAGATTGTGGATTTTATCAGTGCTGTATGTTGGAGCAAAGTAGTAAATGGAATGAAAATTGCAAATTAGATTGGCTGCTTTTAAATGATTGACGTAGAACTTAATTGACTGTTGTCGGATCTGTAACCATTCAGCCAAGTGGAAAATAGTCTATTACATACACATGGTGGGAAGACTTTGGGGAGCCATATATCTTATTGCAAGATACCCAAACACTTGCCTTTTTTAAGGACATGGTGTTTATTATGGCCATTCCAATTATGTTTCCAAAGGGGAATTTGATGATGGCAATACGCTTGAATGACTTAGGGAGCTGGTTAGAATCTCACTTGTTGGAGAAGGTCATTGCCTGGTACTCTTGTGATAGAAATGCTGTTTGCCACTTATCAGCTCAGGTTTAATTACTGTCTATGTCTTAACGCACATACTGCTTCATTGTCTGTGATGGAATGAATGGAAATGATCATTATGCAACTATTAGCAACCAATCCCATTTCTGACATTGGGAAGAAAAATTAATGATGAAGAAGCAAATCTTCTTTTCAAAAATGAACTTAATACACAATAAAATCACGAAGAAAAGGAAACCTTGCAAAGTTTACTTGCACCTTTAGGGTCATATTTATACATTCTATGTCTGTAAATTGTTACATTCATTCTCTAATTTGCTATGTTGCACTATTGCCACCACTGTGGTCTGTACTCCTCCCTCCATTGTTTGAGGGGCTTCCTCTCGGATTTCAGCCCTTCAATGTTCAGTAGCAGAAGTACTCTGGCAGGGGTGTATGGTGACTAAACTACACTTCCGGCTGTGAGTGCATCCAGCACTTCAAGTCTCATCTTAGGCATGCAGATGCTCCATGCTCATCAAAAACAACTGGAGTTCGAAGGCATGCAGCTTTGATATATTTTGATGGCTGTGGAATAATTTCCTCATCTGTGCTTCATCATATATGCTGTCATGGATTGTAATTTCACCAAATTGGCATGTCATTGTTAGGAGTGCTTTATGCAGTATGTTCTTCCATATTCCTCATTTTATCAGAGTTGCTTCCTGGTTTGACATTAATGTGAGAGGGAGAGGTATGCCAGGCCACAAGGTTACAAAGTGTTGGAATTCAAATCTCTTGCTGTTGATGGTCAAAGGTGTCTCATCATTTTGCATGTTTGAGACTTATTTTGATATTTCCTATGTAGAACATTAGCTGAAGGAGACAAAAGTCGTGCAGTTAAAATGAGTTCACGTGAGTCTACACCTCATGTGTTTTGGCCACTTGTTGCTAGAGACCCCATATCCATGGGACACAAGTGGGAACTGCCTCAGTGGGCTGGCCCTGAGACCTTGCACTCTATGTACCATTGCCTCTAATTCAAATGTGCACAGGCTTGTTATTGCTGAGACAGGACATAACCAGGAATCATGATCTTTGAGCTTGGAATGGTGGCTGATGGGTATGATTCTGTGACAATGAATTCTGTCAGGTGGCTCTCACAGTTCAGTCACATTTCCAGATGAAGAAGACATTGCAAAGTTGGCCTTGCTTGGTGTGACTTGCTCATGTCCAAGTCCAGTGCTCTTCTCTGTTTGACACATAGGATTTTAATATATCGAATGACTTATTTGACTATGTCAAAGAACAATTAACCACATTATTGTGATTCTTGTGTCACAAAAAGGGCAGATTGGGTGAGGATGGCAATTTTTTTTGCCTAGAGGATATTCATGCCAGGTGATTTTTGTTTTATTCCAGATAGCTATAATTAACTACATTTAAATTCTTTGCTGCCCATTGAGGGAATTGAACTCGTGTATTTGAAGCATTAATTCAGCCCTTTGCATCTTAAGTCTGGAAATATGACCAGAAAGCTGCAGTACTGATGATAAACCACTTGTTAATTGTGGTGCCTACTGCAGGCGGCGACGTGTGTACCTGCAAAAGATCACCGGAGGACAGACTGCACCTGGCTGGCTGTCAATCAGCTGACCTGAATGGATCAAGCCTCACCTGGTCAGCTGCCAATCATCTGCTGGGATACAAGCCATATCCGGCCCTTCGAGGTCAGTCACTCGGAGTTGCAGCTGACTGCAGCAGAAGACTTAAAAGTAGAATAAAGCCTGTTGTTCAGTCTTTTCGAATCCTCTGCCTGCTTACTGTCACCACAGTGCATCACCCTAATGTAGTTGTGAGACAGTAGACTGTGGGGAACTTCATTTGTAAGGTGTACATTTTTTTCTTTTTGCTTTGGGCATTTTAAGACAAAAAAAAGCAACTCTGAAATAGCTTTGAATGGAACTGATTAATTTGTGACCACCCTTGACTGGCGTGACTTCCTGCTTTAAATATACAGAACATGTTTTAGTTTATAGAATCCATTGTATGTGTATTGAAAGAAAAATACTTCACAAACTTTATTAATGAATGGAATCTTGTAATCACAAGCTCCTTTTTTGATGAGGTAAGCAAGAAAATCTGCAGATGCAGGGGTCTAGTGCAATACACAAAAGTGCGGGTGAAACTCAGCAAGCCACGCAGCATCCTGAGGAAGTAAAAGGCAGTAAACATTTCAGGTCTGAGTCCTCCGCCAGGAATGTGGGAAAACAGGTCATGCCTGAATAAAAAAGGTGGGGAGGGGGGGAGAGAAGAGAAGAGGAGACGAGGGAACAAGGGGAAAGGGGAAGAGCACAGGCTTTCAGTTAAGAGGTGGATTCAAATGGGAGGATAGTAAAGAAAGAAGCAAAGGGGATGGGGGATATTGTGATGAGACTGTATTGAGCTTAAAGTCTTACTTTGATCCCAAAACATTGCTGACCTGATCAAACTCAGCAAGGGAGCCAGATGGAATCAAAACTGATGTAAATTATTGAAAGTTATTAGCCAAGATTCACGATTCTCATCACTAAATATTTCACAGCTAACCAAAACTGAGCAAAGATTTATCAGAGCAATTAAGAAGCTAAGTTTTGAGTCTATCATCCTCAACCAACCATAAACAGAATTGAAACCTTGCCATCAAAGTTTTTACTGGGTGGTGTTATTTCTTAGATAATTTAAATCGCCCCTGTCCAACATAAGGACAAGAAGACAACTTCCAGCAACAACTTACAGTGCTATAATTGAAATGGATTCTCTCCTTCCCCAAGGACATACACAATTCTTAGTGTTACTACTGTGTTTCTATTATAGAGGCAACAATGATGGCTTTTCTGGTTTCACAGAATTTGTAGTAATTTGTGTGAGATCAACATGGCTGTCAAGGAGATTTAAAGTATGTGAAATTAATGCCTGAACTGATGTCTAAAGGTCTCAAATGTATTTGTGACAGAAGTAAATTTGTAAAAAATTCTGAAAGTTATATATGACAATCTTTGGCTTGGCTTCGCAGACGAAGATTTAAGGAGGGGGTAAAAGTCCACGTCTGCTGCAGGCTCGTTTGTGGCTGACAAGTCCGATGCGGGACAGGCAGACACGGTTGCAGCGGCTGCAGGGGAAAATTGGTTGGTTGGGGTTGGGTGTTGGGTTTTACCTCCTTTGCCTTTTGTCAGTGAGGTGGGCTCTGCGGTCTTCTTCAAAGGAGGTTGCTGCCCGCCAAACTGTGAGGCGCCAAGATGCATGGTTTGAGGCGAGATCAGCCCACTGGTGGTGGTCAATGTGGCAGGCACCAAGAGATTTCTTTAGGCAGTCCTTGTACCTTTTCTTTGGTGCACCTCTGTCATGGTGGCCAGTGGAGAGCTCGCCATATAACACGATCTTGGGAAGGCGATGGTCCTCCATTCTGGAGACGTGACCCACCCAGCGCAGCTGGCTCTTCAGCAGCGTGGACTCGATGCTGTCAACCTCTGCCATCTCGAGTACTTCGACGTTAGGGATGAAAGCGCTCCAATGGATGTTGAGGATGGAGCGGAGACGACGCTGGTGGAAGCGTTCTAGGAGCCGTAGGTGATGCCGGTAGAGGACCCATGATTCGGAGCCGAACAGGAGTGTGGGTATGACAACGGCTCTGTATACGCTTATCTTTGTGAGATTTTTCAGTTGGTTGTTTTTCCAGACTCTTTTGTGTAGTCTTCCAAAGGCGCTATTTGCCTTGGCGAGTCTGTTGTCTATCTCATTGTTGATCTTTGCATCTGATGAAATGGTGCAGCCAAGATAGGTAAACTGGTTGACCGTTTTGAGTTTTGTGTGCCCGATGGAGATGTGGGGGGGCTGGTAGTCATGGTGGGGAGCTGGCTGATGGAGGACCTCAGTTTTCTTCAGGCTGACTTCCAGCCCGAATGCAATCATGCTTCCGAAATTTTCATTTCAAGTAACTACCAGATAATAACTTTAACAAGTAACCTTAGGGTAACCAAGTACATTATTCCAAAATATTGGTTCATATTTACTTTATATTATATTTTCATCAATATATGTTATTATTATGTGCTGTGTATGTGTGTGCACTGTGGTCTGAAGAAACACTGCTTTGTCTGATTGCATATGTTCAGTCAGAGGATAACAAACTTGAACTTGTAGAGGCTGCATCCTATATCTGCTGATTTCCAAGCAATAAAACAAGAGATTGAGTGAGGAGGAACCAATTTCCACCTATGATCATCTGTCTAATCTCCTCTTGAGAACTTCAGATGTGTTAGGCCCCATGATTATGCCAGTTGTTTTGGGCTTAGTGGGTTTGGCTTGCCAGGTACAATACACTGCTGTGCAGTACACAATCTCAAATTGGCTCATCTCATCTGATTTTGTGCCAGTTCTGAGCATGTGACAACATTCCAATCCTTTTCAACTCAACTACACTGAAAGATTTTATTTGATTTAATGAAATAAATAAGCACTTAACATGAACCGAAAGGCAGACAAATTGATTTTCTGAAAATACTTTGGATTCATGCTAAAATCGTCTGGCTTCACCCTTCCTCTCCCACAGTCTGGGGAAAATTGTCAGAGAGTCACCAAATTGCCTGACACTGAAATAGGCGGTTTGCCCCATTGTGTCCAGTCCAACCTTTTTGTCCATCTACTCTAATCCTATTTGCCTATCTTAGGACTGCTTTAGAAAAATACAGAAACTTCAAATGCTGAAACCAACCGTGACCAAACAATAAGAAGATGGAGGGACTTGACGGGTTAGACAGCATCTGTGGGTAGAAATAATCAATCAACAATTTGGATCAGGGGACTTTAATGAAGTCCCGCTTAGTCCCTCTAGCTTCTCATTGTTTACTCCTATTGTGTCCTGCTCATTTAAATGTTTGCCAAGAAGACTCTTAATGGTATCTAGTTTCACCACCTCTTCTTGCAGGTATGTCATGGATATATTTGTAATGTTTCTGTCATACTCTGTGCTTAGGCTCATCAACTAAAATCAAAATACATTAATCTACTTGCATTTCTTTGTTGCTGGGAAGTCTTATAGTTAAGTATTCTAACAGTATATTCCATGAAATCTTGACAATCTTTCAACAATAGAGTCATGGAGTCATAGAATCCTAACGCCTATTCAAAACAAAATGTTCCACCCACACTAGTCCCACATGCCTGGGTTTGACCCATATCCATCTAAACCAGAGGGTCCCCAAACTTTTTGGACCATCGACCCCTTCATGGAATCCTTGGTAACTCATCGACCCATAGGCATGGAATCCTTGGACCCAGGTGGCGTGGGGGCGCCAGATGACAGGGGATTGGCGGCGGTGCCGGGTGGGGGGGCAGTGGCAATGCATACATACCTCCTCCATCAGTTCTTCGGTCTCTATATTAAAAGGTCGCAGTCAAATTCAACATGGCAGCCACCAAGGCCACCCCTCGCATTGGCACTATTTTGAAAAGTTCGATTCAATCCCATTCTGATGTTTATTGACCCCCCCCCCCCCGCCTTGCCCCCCTGGCATTTATCAACCCCTTGGATTCTCCTGTCGACTCCCAGGGGTCGATATTGACCACTTTGGAGACCCCTAATCTAAACCCATCTTATTCATGTGTCTGTCCAAATGTTTCTTAAACATTGTAATAGTTTGTTTAAACACTCGACAAGCAGCCTGTTCCATGCACTCACCACCCCCTTAATCAAAAGGTTATGATATAACAAATGGCTGGTTCAAGTTACTTGGAGATTGTAGATATAGTTCTGAAGCCAAATATTTAGACACAATAGAAAAACAACTGTTACATTTCTGAGTGCATTTTTTTTGTAAAGTATAAGGCTGGGATGGGGTAAAAACTGTTTTCAAACAGCTTCCATGTTCGGGCACCTCATTCAATTTAATGTTTATTGCAAATATAGTTGCTGTATTTACAAATCATTCTGCTTTGTATCTCTGCTGTGCAATCTTTTTCATGAACTTAGCAGTTTAATGGATGTGTTAAGAGATAGTTTTGACATTTTGCCCATGGTGGCAAAACAAACAATATGTCAATCCATTATTTAGAATAGGTTTTGCTTAAAAGCAAGTTTATCCTAAGGAAAATCTACCACTTGGCACAATATTAAGTTTTTACTTATGACAGCCACAATATATTTTCTGTTTCTAAGCTGGAGTGAAAGGGCAGATAATGATTCAAAATGCAGGGAACTATTCTTATGTGAGGAGGCCACCGGGTATATTTGCAGAGGAGCAAGGCAATCTCCTCTGCATCCTTTTGTTTCTGCATCAATGGGCTTGGTTGCTATAACACCCACTGAAAATAAATGAGAAAAAGGGTGGACATTTTTTCAAAGCTGCTTCTGGTATGTAACTATATCAAACATATGGCAAAATCCCCATGTGCCATCAAATATTTATCCCTCAGCCAATATCACAGATGACTTGTTCTGCATCACATTCTATTGGCTGGTGAATTGCTGTATCACAACTAACTTAACACTTCATTGGCTGAAAAGTACTTTGGGAGATCTGAATGCAACAAAAGATGTTAAAACTGCCCTCCTTTTTTTTAAATTAGTGAAGCTCTGGGAAAATTCTTGCATTTCCCATAGAGAAGTAAAGGGAGTTCAAAATAATGTGTTATTTTATGATAACATCCCCCATGTAGAGCTGCCTTAAGGATTAAGTAGGTGCTGAGATCTTTTTTTGATTTGTCATTTGAAAATATTCATATCAGGAACTGATATCATTGAGCACCAACCATCTTGAGCAAGACACCCATTTGAACAGGTTTGCTCATTGTATAATACATAAAAGATTCAAATAATGTCGTCAGCTGTCAGCAATTAAGCTTCTCTAAGGTTCTTGAATAAAACTGATATATATGTATATATGGTGAATGTGGAGATTGTAAATAAATGCCAGAAAATCACATTATCAAAAATGTTCTAGGTTTAGATAAACACTAAAACTGCAGATGCTGGAATCTTGAGTAATAATAAGGAGAAGCTGGAAAGACTCACTGGATCAGCCAGCATCCATGGAGAGAAGTGGTCAGTCATTGTTTTAGATCGGGACGCTTTATGGATAATAATATCCAGTGATATCTAGTGTACCAAAAAAAAAGAAAATGTAATTAAAAAGGGAAATTGAGAATATTCTCTTTGAAAAGCTGCATCCTGGCCTATAAAAAATAGATAGTCTGTTGTTGACACATTATGACCAATAATATTTCCAGATTGACTTTACATAGTGCAGCGCTATCAATTAGACCTGACAGACCAGAAGTTGAGATTAAATGGGCTTTAATTGTTATAAACATACAGGCATTTCTTACATGCTGTTGGCCTGATTCCAAGGCAGTACTGAGGGAGGGGATTGGGCAGTACCGCCTTTATTAGGAATCCTGAGGGGGAGGAGTTACAGTATCAGGGGTGGGCCAACCATTACAATGCATTACAGTGTTCCACCACACTCACCCTTTCTTTTAAAACAAAGTCCGATGGGGTGAAGTGTCAGAGTTCATTCAGGGTTTATTTACAAGCCCAGCCTGTCCAGTGGTTTCATCCATTGAACTGACCATTGCAGTGCCGGCTGTAGTGTAGCTGTTGGCTCCTAGGCAGTGCTCTGTGTGACTGGCTGGGATTCAGATGGTTGAACAGAATCATTTGGGGCTGGGTTATGGGGAGGGGGGTGTGGGTTGGGTTTGGGACGGTGCAACTGGTGCTAATGGTGGGGTTGGATACCCGACCATGTCCCTGGTAATCATGGGGGAAGAAGTGAGTGCTGGTCGGTTGACCGTGGGGAGTCCCATTGTCCAGCAAGTAACTCTGTTGCGGGGGCTCCTGCTGTGTCAGGTCTCAGACAGAGACAGTGTCTCTCCACCCATTCTAGTACTGCACATAGATATACTGGGGTACTGGGGGGGTTGTGCGGAGGAGGTGGACCTTCTCAACTGGGGTCTGTTTTATGGGTTCTTGTGTGTCTCCTGAGTAGTACAGGCCCTGGGATCATTAGTCAGAATGGTTGCATGCTTCCCGACGCCAACCTCCTGGGGAAGGAGAATAATTTTTCATGTGGAATAGCAATTGTTGCAGTACAAAGGAGGGACCTGGTGGCATGGAGCACCTCTGGGAGGACTTCTTGCCACTTGGAGACAGGCAGCATTTTGACTTGAGGGCCAGGAGGACTGTCCTCCAAACAATGTCATACTCCTTTTCCACCTGGCCATTCCCTTGGGGGTTATAGCTGGTGGTCCTCCTCGTGGCTATGCCTTTGGACAGTAGGCATTGGTGCAACGATTTGCTCATGAATGTGGATCCCTGGTCACTGTGGATGTAACTCGGGTATCTGAATAGCATGAAGAGATTACTCAGGGACTTAATAACTGTGGTAGTGGTCATATCTGGGCAGGGGATGGCAAACGGGAATCTTGATTATTTGTCAACAATGTTGAGAAAATACATGCTCCAGTTCGTGGAGGGAAGAGGACCCTTGAAGTCCATACTTAGATGTTTGAAGGGCTGTGTGGTCTTGATCAGATGAGATCCCCCTGGCTGGTAGAAGTACGGCTTGCACTCCAACAGACCCGGCAGCTGTGGCTCAGCTCCCTGATGTCCTCATCCAAGTATGAGAGATTGTGGATCTCACAAAGTGATAGAGCCTGGTGACCCTGGGGTGGCAGGGGCTGCTATGAAGGGCTTGAAGGTGTTCTGGTGGCACATTGGTGCAGGTACCAATAGTGCATTGGCAGGCTCATTGAGCTTCCCAGGTTGGTATAGGATCTTATATTTCTGGGTGGACAGTTCAATTCTCTACCTCAGGATCTTGTCATTGTTAATTTTTCCCCTTCTATTTGTTGTTAAACCTGAATGCAACTGTACATTGGTCAGTCAGCAGGGTGAATGGTTTGCCATCTAGATAATGCCTCCAGTGGCACACAGCTTCTACTATGGCCTGGGCCTCTTTCTCAGTGGAAGAGTGCTAGAGTTAGAGGCCCTTGGGGGTATGGGAGAAAAATGCCACGGGCCTGCTCGCCTGGTTTAGCGTGGGATGGTTTGAGCTAAGGTGTGCATCGCTGCCTTGATAATGTTGCCTTTGATGTGAGTGAAGGCTACTTGGGCTTCTGCCAACGGGGAAAGGTAGTAGTTTTTACCAGAGGGTGTGCTTTGTCCACATAATTAGGGACCCATTGTGCATAATATGAAAAAAAACACAGGCACCTTTTCAGGACCATGAGGCAATGGGGTTCTCCACCACGCTCCCTAGTATAGCCAGATGTGAAGGGTAGAACACGCATTTCTTCTGGTTATATGTGAGGTGTCTGGATGAATTTTTTCAGGTTAGCATCATGGTCACAGATGGTCATGTTGTCCTGATAGGTCAATGAGGCTTTCAGTTGGTGATCATCCATCTTCCTCTGGAAGACCAAAACCCCATTTGTGTCTCCAAAGGAGAACCTGAGGAAATGGTAGAGGCAGCTGTCTGCCTCAAGCGCTATGTATGGGCTGTCCTCTGGGCAGATTGGGAGCTGGTGATAGGCTGACTTGGTCAATAGTGGAGTGGAGAAGACCTGGTACTGGGCAATTCGTTCACCATGTCAGCTATACGTGGTGGGGGGGGGTGGGGGGGTAGGCAACCAAGAGAGTGAACAGGTTGATGGTCTGGGTGTAGTCTATGATTATCCTATGCTTCCCTCAGCTCTTTACCACACCCTTCAAGGGCTGGTGCTGGGCTCCACAATGCCCTCGGCCAGGAGACATTTAACCTCAGCCTTGATAAAGGCTCTGTCCCTGAGGCTGTATCACCTACTCTTAGTGACCACAGGCTTACATTCAGTAGTGAGGTTTTCGAACATGGTGGGGGGACATGGAGACCAGACAGACGACAGGTCATGAGCAGTGGGCAGTGTTTGGGTCACTGATTGGCTGTATTTGAGGAGACAAGTAGTTGGTTTAAAAGTTTGTTATTACGGTCTGTGAGGAAAAGGGAGGGGCCGTCATATTCCATCAGAACACTTTTAAGATGACACTGTAAGCCCAGTCCCAGTATGATGGGTGCACAGAGTTGTGGCATAACGAGTAATTTAAAATTCTTGTACTTGGTACAGCTACCTTGGATTTCAGTTGAGTGGGACTTAGACTGGGGTCACGGTAAGGGAGCAGTGGTGTACAGTGCACGGATGTACAAATACAAAGCTTTCGGTGCTTCCCGTGTCAAACAAGCAGCTTGTAATGAGGCCGTTTACCTCAATGTCCATGCTAATTGATGTGGGCTGCACTGGTCCAGAGCGATTGATGTAAGATCATTGTTCAACTTGTTGCAGCTGTATATGTGCGTTGTCAACCTCCATGATCTCAGCCCCGAAAATAGCTGCCCCCATGGTTTGCATGCAATTGCCGCTGGAAATGAAGCAATCGTCCCTGGGTTCCTACTGCACTGTACCACACGGCCAGAAGTGGAGCCGGAAAATGGCATGGTCCAAGATGGCAACAGCTGATGTCCTCACATGGCACTGCAGGGGGAAGGTTTGGACCTACATACCCTTGCGCAGTGTCCTTTTCTTCCACAGATGGAGCAGGTTGATGCTGCCTTCGTCAGCAAAGCCAAGGGCCTATTCTGTGAAGAAATGTTTCTTTGGACAAGGTCCCACTAGTCAGGAGCTAATCATGACTATGACTAGATGTACAGAAAATGGGCAAGATCACGTTTGGAGTATTGTGTGGAGTACTTCTCACTTAATTATGGGATCAATGAAATCAAGCTGGAAAAGGGGAAGAATAGGTTCTGAAGTATTCAAGATTTGTTTATTGTCATGCAATAAAACAGATATAGTATTACACAAAATTGTAATTTCGGTGCCCCTTACAATCAGAGAAAGAGAAGTAAAAGAGAGACCCTTCAGAGTCACTGACTGTCCGTGGATTGACCTCCAGCGCTCCCATAACCTCTGCAGCTGCACAGACATCAGTCAAAACCATTGGCAACCCAAGCTCCCGATCCAAATCTCCAACATGATCAGGAAGCCTTCAGTGCCCAAAGTCCCTTGGGAGCCGCTCTTACCCTCAGCACCCTCTCCCATCCTGGGTTCAATACCTGGTACCCCTTCAGCCATTCTTGACCTAGTCATCAGAAGTTTGCAGCCTGGTGTGCGTCCTTTGACTGCAAGTTACTAGCAGCCTGCAGCCTGCATTGGTTCCCCACCTCAAGTCGCCAACAGTCCGTTGCCTGTTATTTAGGCACAGACCCCCTTTATTGGTCCGCTGTTGTGGTCATTATCTCAGAGGGGTGTCTCCTCTGTTTCTCCTTCTCAAATGGGGATGTTCTTCCCATCATTTGCCCTGCTTCTTTGGAGTCTGCAACCCCTCGAGGATGCTGCCAGCACAAGTCACCACCATCTTAGGCCCAGACCCCGTTGTCGCAGTATTTTAAAATAAAACATCAACTCATTTAACAGGCTGATTCAAGCCTGACTGTAGGGGTCGGTAGTAGGACTAGCAGTAGAACCTTGTGGAGGAGCATAGTGTCTTCACTCCCAGTCACCCTGGGTCTACACCAGCAGCATCTCCAGGGACCGGAGGATTATAAGGAGAGATTGCATTAGCTGGAACCTTTTTCTCTGGAGAGTGGAATACTGAGGGGTTATCTGAAAGAGCTTTTTAAAATCATGAGGGACAGAGATAGGGTGAATGGCCACTGTATTTTTGCCAGGGGAGGGGAGTCTACAATTAAAGGGCATCAATTAAAGTGGAGTGGGAAAGATTTAAAAAAGATCTAGGGGAGGGGGGGAATTTTTTTCACACAGTGAGTGGTGGAGATTGGGAACAAGCTGCCAGAAGAAGTGGTAGAGATAAATATAACTACAATGTTCAAAATAAAATGTGTCAAACGTGATTAGGAAAGATGTAGCAGGTTATGGGCTAAGTGAAGGCTAATGGGGCGAGCTTAAGTAGGCTACTCCGACTCTATGTGAGTCCTGACCAACTTTTCCTCATGCAGATTCTTATATTTGTGAATTATCAAAATTGTGACCTGAGTTTAATGAGCTACAAATCTGACCATTCACTTTGGGCTTGCTTATTTTTATTTTCAGATGATGCAAGCTGATTTGCTCAGAGGGATCCAGGTGAATGCAGTAGTGATCAGGGAGGTTATTATAGAGGATACGATTGCTGCTATCGTTTGGATTAATTTATTGTCACTTGTTAAAATAGTGACTTTGATCATTGTTGCTTTTCATTCCCATTGTTCATTAAATTTTCATCATTATTTTCTGTTTTATTCTATGAAAAATAAAGATTAAGATATTGGATATAATTTTTCATTTTTGAGACTGAATCATTATCTATGTAATTCCCAGCATCAATCTAAACCAAACAAAGCAGATCTCTTTTGATTGATTATTTGTTCTTTACGTCTAAGTATTCTTGCAATCTTTATTTTTTTTGTGGTCGTTGCGTTGATCAGCATGGGTAATGCCAAATCTATTTCCTTTCTATACAGAAAGTAGGTAAGTAAATTTGAAACTTTTATATTTTTGTGTGAGTACACTGGTTTAGACTGTTTCTACAATAAGAACTGAAGACCAACATGAAATAACAATATCAAAGTATCAACTGGCAGCCAGCCACTTTAGAGGATCAGATTAATCTGTGAAACATTTCGTGGAGATTAATAATATTTTGTGCAGTTATCCTGCCATTCAACTCACACATTCGTTTCATTTCTACAATTAAATTCCCCTCAGATTGAAAGCTTGTGTCAGCTAGATTCTTGCTTTTGCCTTCATATTGGCTAGGTTGGTTGAATCAATCACAAAATCTTGTTGAACTTTGAAAAACCGCAGGGCAGGCTTTTAACTTTCCCTGACAAGTAGAAAATTAAAACTAGTGGGAATAATATGACTTGTGTAAATGAAAAGGGACATCATATGGTGTACACTTCAGTCTGTTAACCAGCAATGAATGTCAGAATCCACCAGACTTTCTACTTATCTGGTATTTTTTAAATTGGATGCATCTTGAACTAAGAGCGACTGCATCTTTCCACTGTACTATACGAAGCCAGCACCCCACTGACAGATATCATCTCCTCACACATTGCCTTTACATACCTTTTGGCTGGAACCTAATTACTGAATTTCAGCTGCATTAATTTCTTCTGAGTGGTTTTCAGCAATTTCTGGATAATTTATCAAACCTGTCAAAACTCACTCATTATGATAGACATTTACCACTTTCTATTTAACAGGATAATGTATTTATGTTTACTATTGGAGAACTAATCTGCTTATTTAAATGGTTGTCTATTTGTCTTACTTCTTGCAATCTATATTTTGTGTCCAGCCTCAGATGATGTTGAATTTGGTAAACTTACAGCCATACTGTATATTGTTATGGGCAACTAAAAGATATTTTACTTTCAGTCTGACTATAACAAAGTGCAGTCTTATAGTTGCAGATGTATTTTAATTTTTTTATACATTTGCATGTTGAAGTAAAACTTCATCATGTAAGAAATGGAACTGTCTTTACTGAGCTCGTACCACTTGACACATCGTTCAACTTGCGTTAGTGACTGCATATTACAATCGAAACAAACACGAGATCTAAATGTGCTGGGTAAGACTGTGAGGAAAACTCAGGGCTTAATTGTGTTTGAAAATCGTTTGTCTGTAGTGCTCTGATTTCTGTGGGGATGGGTCTTGGGGTGGGAATCACATTTGGAAGACTGGGAGATGTAAGTGAGATCCACATAGCCCCAGGTCTGAGGCTGGGCGAGAACCCTACGATTAAGCCTTGCTCCTTTTACAAAGTATCTCTATTAAGTGGATAAATTTTAGATTTTACATCTATTCTGTACAGTATTTGAATTCCCTTTTCATTTACAGGTGTGCTTCTCCTTCTAATTTTCCACTTGGGAATGAATCTTGATGCCTGCTCAACTTTCAGATTGTTGCCACAGCAAATGTCTAGCTGGAGCTGTTTTAGATCATCTCCAAGCCAATATCAAGAACTGCATTCATGAAGAATGCAATCACAATGCAGGAACCAGAAGGGGCTAAAACACATGACTACACCACTTAAAGGTCGTTTGGGAACCACATCATAAGTTTCAAGTCAACAAATGCTCTTTGTGATGTCAGTGGGAAGGTTTCATCAACAGGGAAAAGGGTGGAAAATAACCTTTTATTAACCTATGAAACCTCTAGAAGGAGTCCCTCCTGGCTTGAAAAATTAGTCAAACAAATAAATCTGACATTATTGTTCAGATTCAAGCCGTATACCTGATAGAGCAAAAATAAAGATACATGTCCAGTGTTTTGGTTTGACCTGCTGAGTTTCTCCAGCATTCTTCAATCTCAGTGGCTCCAGTCTTTTCTTGTTTTACCCCTTATTGTTCAGATTGCTTTGTCAATTCCAGTAAAATCCTTTTGTTCTCCAAAGGACTGAACACCTGGGATTTTTTGTGGGTCACAGAATCAGCTGCCTGCAGAAATGTAATTTCGCCAATCAACAGACATCTAAGATTAGGAATGCAATTGTCTATATCATCAAGTCTGGACTTGAAAACTAATTCAGAACCAAAGCTTCAATTTGACCAACTATGCAATTACATATTTTGTAATTTCTATTTCATTTCATTACTATCTACTTATCCAGCTATTTCAAAGCATATTAATTGACCATCATTAATTAACACACAATCCATAATTCTAATGCTTTTTTGTCAAAAAATCATTGTGAGCAGGATTTCTTTTTGGGGTGAACTTGTTAAGCAATGCAAGTTGGGGGTGTACATATAACCATATAACAATTACAGCACAGAAACAGGCCATTTTGGCCCTTACAATCTGCACCAAACTAAGTACTCTCCACTAGTCCCACCTACCTGTACTCTGCCCATAACCCTCCATTCCCCTTCCATCCATATACCTATCCATTTTTTCCTTACATGACAAAATGGACCCTGCTGCCATTATTTCTCCCAGAAGCACTCTGCACACATAGGAACATAAGAAGCAGGAACAGGAGTAGGCCAAAAATGGCCCATTGAGCCTGCTCCGTCATTCAATACGATCATGGCTGATCTAATTTATGACCTAACTTCACCTACCTGCCTTCCCATCATATCCCCTAATTCCTCTATCATGTAAAAATTTATCTAACCGAATTTTAAATATGTTTAATGAAGCAGCCTCAACCACTTCCCTGGTTAGAGAATTCCAAACATTCACTACTCTCTGGGAAAAGCTATTTTTCCTCATCTCTGTCCTAAATCTACTCCCCCGAATCTTGAGACTATGTCCTCTCGTTTTAGTTTCCCCGGCCAGCTCAAAAAACCTTCCTACATCTATCCTATCCATACCCTTCATAATCCTATATGTTTCTATAAGATCTCCTCTCATTCTTCTGAACTCGAGTGAATACAATCCTAGACGATTTAATCTTTCATCATAAGTCAACCCCTTCATCCCAGGGATCAACCTAGTAAACCTCCTCTGGACCATCTCCAAAGCCAGTATATCCTTCCTCAAATATGGAGACCAGAATTGGATACTGTACTCCAGGTGTGGTCTCACCAGTACCTTATACAGTTGCAACATTACCTCCCTACTCCTGAATTCAATTCCTCTAGCGATGAAGGCCAACATTCTATTTGCCTTCTTAAAAACCTGCTGCACCTGCAACCTAACTTTTTGCGATTCATGCACAAGCACTCCCAAGTCCCTCTGCACAACAGCATGTAGTTTTTCACCCTTTAAATAATATTCAGTAAAGAAGTTCCCCCTGATGTTTACTTCTAAAATTTTTCCCCTTATTTCTTAACTCATGACTTCTTGTTTCAACTCTCAATGGAAAAAGCCTATCCACATCAACTCTATCTATCCCCCTCATAATCTTAAATACCTCTATCAAATCCCCTGTCAACCTTCTATGCTCCTAAGAATAAAGACCTAATCTGCTCAATCTTTTTTTGTAATCTATATTCTGAAACCAAGGTAACATTTTCGTAAATCTTCTCTGGACTCTCTCTACCTTGTTTACATCCTTCCTATAATTCAGTGATCAGAACTGCACACAGTATTCTAAATTTGGCCTCACCCATGCCTTGAACAGTCTCAACATCACTTCTAAACTCCTGTATTCCATGCATTAATTTATAAAGGCCAGCATACTAAAAGCATTCTTCACCACCCTATCCACATGAGATTCCACCTTCAGGGAACGATGCACCATAATTCCTAGATCTTTCTGCTCCACTGCATTCCTCAATGTCCTCCCATTTACTATGTATGTCCCACTTTGATTATTCCTTCCAAAATGAAGCACTTAACATTTCTCAGTATTAAACTCCATCTGCCTTCTTTCAGCCCACTCTTCTAAGCAGTCCAAATCCCTCTGCAATCTTTGAAAACCTTCTTAATTATCCACAATTCCACCTATTTTAGTATCATCTGCATATTTACTAATCCAATTTACCACCCCAACATCCAGATCATTAGTGTATTTGACAAACAGCAAGGGACTTAATACAAATCCACTTGTTACCAGCCTCCAGTCTGACAAATATTTATCCACTACAACTCTTTGGCATCTCCCTTCCAGCCACTGTTGAATCCATTTGACTATCTCAAAGTTAATACTTAACAACTGAACTTTCCGAACTAACCTTCCATGTGGAACCTTATTGAAGGCCATACTGAAGTCCACATAGACAAAATTCACTGCTCTACCCTCATCAACATTCCTAGTCACCTTTTCAAAAAATTCAACAAGATTGGTCAAATATGACCTGCCATGCACAAATCCGTGTTGAGGGTTCGTGATCAGACCCTGTCTCTCCAGATACTTATATATACTATCTCTAAGAACACTTTACATTAATTTACCTACCACAGACATCAAATTTTCAGGCCTATAATTGCTAGGCTTGCTCCTCAAACCCTTTTTAAACAAAGGAACTATACCCATTTCTAATGACATTTGAAAAAACCACTGTCAAGCAATGTAAGTTGGGGTGTACTTGTTAAGCAATTTTAGTGGGGAAATAGGGTAGAAGAATGTGCACAATTTGAGGAAAGTTAGATTATTTACTTCATTAAAAAAAGGAAGAGGGTTTACTTTTTGAATGGAGAGATATTAGTAAATATGAGTGCCAAAGTTCATGAAATAGAGAAATTAGATTTTGAGGTACTGCAACAATTGGAAAGGCTACTCATGGTGTTGGCCTTTATTGTAATATACTGTAGTTGGAGTACAAGAGAAATGAAGTCCAGACTCTTTTAGGCTAATGTACTTTAATTGTATACCTGAATACTGTAATTCTAATAATGTCAGTGTATGATGGATTAACTGCAGGCAATATCTTAGGGTGACATGTTGGTGTTAAGGTTATCACAACTCCTTAATATGCCAGCAACTGGGACCAGAGTTTAAATCTCAGACTGTCTGTAAGCAGTTCGTATTTTCTCCCTGTGTCTGCATGGGTTTCCTCCCATTTTTCAAAATGTACCAGGGCTGTACGTTAATTGGGCGTAATTTGGGCAGCTTGGACTCATGGGCATAAAAGGCCTGTTACTGCGTTCTATGTCTAAAAAACACTGCCTCGGCATTCACATTCTTCCTGAAACTTGGCAACTAGAACTGCACATAATGTTGAGCAGTAGGTTAAGCACACATCCTTGGGGGCATACCTGTGCTGATAATCAGTGAGGAGGAGACGTTGTTTCCAATTTGTACTGACTTTGGTCTTCCGATGAGAAAGTCAAGGATTCAGTTGCAGAGGGTGGTAAAGAGGCCTAGAATTTGTGGCTTCCTGGGCAGCTCTGAGGGAATAATGGTGTTGAAAGCCAAGCTGTAGTCAATGAAGAGCAGTTGTATGTATAAGTTACTGTCTTCCAGGTGATCCAGAACTGAGGGGAGAGCCGGCGATATTACATCTGCTGTGGAACGATTGTGACAATGGGTGAATTGCAGTGGGTCCAGATCTTTGTGCGTGTTAATACTGGACATGACCAGACTCTCGAAGCATTTCATCACAGTAGAAGTTAGTAGTTAGTGCTGTTTTATATATATATATATATATATTATCAGTGAAGTGTGGAAAGAAGACATGAGGAGTCAAAGTCGAAGACTAATTTATTGTACTGACAGCTCTGCTTATATTTTCTCCCCTCTGCTAATGACAGGAGTGATGTCACGACAGAGCTGATCTCCAACTGGTTGGTGTTCCTGCCATTTCTCATTGTAACCAACCGTGTAGGTGGTCACCTGGAGCAATGGTTGTTGGTTCCTGTGGTGGTACACCACCGGCCTACTGCAGGGGGAAACCTCTGTACCTGCAGGAGTGTATGGGGACAGGACAATACCTGGCCGGCTGTCAATCAGTTGGCCTGAAGGGATCAAGCCCCACCCGGTCGGGTGTCAATCACCCTCCGGGATATAAGCCTGTGTCGTCCTCCCGAGCCCTCACTCAGAGTTGATGCAGCCACAGCCAGCCTATCTCTGTGGAAGTCTTTATGGATTAAAGCCTGTTGTACAGTCTTTATCTTTATGTGTGTTTGACTCTGGCTAACAGTTGCTGAATTCATCGGCCATTTTGTGTCCTGATTAGTGGACCACGGCATGACCTCCCCTACCCAGATCCAGAAATTGGGGCACTGTCACCACCTTTGGTTGCCCTCCTCTGCATCGCGGGGACTGAGTGGAGACCAGTTGGCTAATGTCTAGGTGTACTAGTTTGAGGCAGTCAATGGTGAAAGTCTCTTCCTTACTGCCGATATCCAGCACACGTGTCAACCTGTTGTGCCTGATTACCTTATATGGCCCCTATAGGGTTGTTGCAGAGGTGTTCGGTGCCCCCCTCTAAATGAAAATGTACTCATAGATCTCTAAGTGTTTGGGGATGTTGGCTTTTTCCTGGTCATGTGGCAGAGGCTGTGGAAATGCTAGAGTGCCCAGTATGTCCTCTCAGCTTAGTCAATGAGGCCTTGAGATCCTCTTGGTCCTTGGTGGTGGCCAAGAACTCCCCTGGTATCACCAACGGTGTGCTGTATACCAACTCAGCTGCTGAAGCATTAAAGTCCTCATTCGGCCCGGTGCGGTTCCCCAGGAGGACCCAGGGTAACTCGTCTGCCCAGACTGGCCCCTTGAGGTGAGCCATCAAAGGCCACCTTTAGGTGCCTGTGGAACTGCTCCACCAACCTGTTGGCCTGAGGGTGGTAAGCCATGGTATAGTGGAGCTGGGTTCCCATCACTGCCCAGAGTCCCAAAGTGAACTGTGTACTTCTGATGGAGGTCATATGCTCTGGGACTCGGGATCACAACACATAGGTGTTAATCAGTGCCCTGGCGCAGGCCTTGGTGGTTCTGTCGTCCAACGGGACTGCCTCCTGCCACCTCGTGGAGTAGTCAATCATGGTGAGGAGATATCTCAACCCCATGGGAGACAGGCAACAGCCCAATAATATCAATATGGATGTGGCTGAACTGACATTGTGCTGGCTCGAAAGACTTGTCGGGGGTGGTGCCTTGACATGCATCTGCACTTTGGGCGTCTGGCAGAGCATGCGGGTCTTGGCCCAAACTGTTGTTCAAAAGCAGAATAACGAGTGGCAGCCTCGGGCATGGTATGTGACCAGAATCCCAGTGGGACTCGGCGGCCCTCTTGTTCCTGCCAGAGGCTCCAGGATGCCACGTCATCAGTAATGGAGACCTGTAGTTCGTAGGGGGTATCTGGGGTGTGGGGAGCAATGGACAGGTCCTGAAGAATAGCCTGCTTGGTGGACTGGAACGCCCTTTCCTGATCGTCACCCCATACAAAGTCTGTTTTCTTTCGGGTAACTTTATATAGAGGATGTAAAAGCAATGCCAAATGTGGAATATGGCGTCGCCAATATCCCAATAACCCCAGGAAATGCTGGGTCTCTTTTTTGTTAGTAGGAGTGGCCAAAACTGCGATCTTATTGTGAACTTTATCGGGAATCACCTGTTCTCCAGCATGCCACTGAATTCCAAGGAAGATAACTGTCTGGGACGGGCCCTGTACCTTGGCGGGGTTAATAGCCCACCCTCTTTGCATCAGGGTATCTTGGACACTCTCCATACCTTCCTGTACCATCTCTTCCGTGGCCCCTTGGATCATCACATCATCAATATAATGGTGAATTGAGAGGGAAGGCGATCACTGTCTCCAAATCACGGGCAATTAGGCTGTGGCAAATAGTGGGAGAGTGTACATAGCCCTGAGGGAGGCGGGTGAAGGTATACTGGCGCCCTTTCCAGGTAAAGGCGAACTGATCCTGTGAGACCTTGTCTATAAGAATACTGAAGAAGGCGTTAGCGAGATCAATGACAGCATACCATGTTGCTGAGTTCCCAGTAGCAATGTTTTCATTAAGGGTAACAATGTCTGGATCTGCCGAAGCAAGTGGTGGGGCATGTTTGTTCAAAAAATGATAGTCAACTGTCATTCTCCAGGAGCCATCCGGCTTCTGGACTGGCCAAACAGAGCTATTAAAGGGCGACGTTGCGGGCCTCACTACCCCTTCTTCTTGCAGAGCATCAATGGTGGCAGTAATCTCTTCCTGCCCCCCAGGGAGGCGATATTGTGGAATGCACACTGGTTTTGGTGGGGGAGGCACCATCACAGGATCCCACTTAGCCCGACCCACCACTAGTCTTTTAGTAATAGTCCGAATTCCATATGCAAATCCCCCTTGGCTAGTATTAAGGGACGTACCGGCCAACATATTAATACCCAGGATACACTCGTCAGTGGCAGCCACCAGGGCATGTAACCATATAGGGGAAGGGCCATCACCCACCGTGGCACAGACTTTTATTTCCTTTGCCAGGGTGATCGCCCCTCCCATCCCCTCTATTCGAAATGTCGGTCTAGTCCAGAGGTCAGGGTTACCCGGAATCACCGAGTGCTCCGCACCGGTATCGACCAAGGCCAAATATTGGCGGACATTACCCCCACCCCAATGGACTGTTAACAGTCTGTAGGGCCGTGGGTCCCCGTGTATCCGCCGTATCTCAATGGAGTAGACACGGGGGCCCTGCCCACACCCTCATGCTTTAGTGGGGTTCGGGGGCTTCCAGGCCCACATGCCACTATTATCCATAAGAGCCTTTTTAACCATTTGTTGTATCTCATCACGGATAACTGGAGCAAGAGAAGCTGGCTCAGTGGGAGCAGCAGTGGGAGCAGAGGGCACTACTGGGCCAGGAGGACTCAGCAGCTGGGGATGATGTTCCCCTACTTTTCTCTTATAAAGGGCATAAAGGACTGCAGTAGTCCCCAATTAGCAGAATAGTTACAGACAGAACCAATCCCGGTACAGTGGGTTGGGCAGAACGAACCAATCTGGTATGCATTCCGGCTGTGAATATCTCTTCATCAGGGCTCCCCCCATGTACCCACAGGCTCAAATGCCCTGCATACAAGGCAGAGGCCAGGGCCGGCTGACGAATTATTGCTATACCCTCCTCTGGGGTGCCCCACTTGTTCTGTAAATGTAAATCCCAATCTACTGGTGATGGGTATACTCGTAGCAGGGCATCCCCTAGAGTGGCAAGTAAGTAATCTACCTCTCTTCCTCTACCCCGCAGCTCAGCAGTGGTCTTGAAGTAGTCAATGTTCCTAATCCCAACAATTCCTCAGGGGTTAAAAATACATTACCCCCTCCTTGCTCCTAAACACGCAGGAGCCAGGCTGCCAGAGTTTCTCCCGCCTTTTGCCTAAATCGATCTCCAATGGCAGCCAGCTCTTTTATAGAGAAGTCACGATTCATTGACTGCTCTTGACCCCTTCCCCCACTTTGGCCCACAGGGTCCTTTGCCCAGTGGTCAGGACGAGGCCTAGGCCATCCCGTAGAGGGGGTGGGCTATTGAGCATAAGCAGGGGTTCGGGTATTTTCCCCTGGGTCCTCTTGGGAGATCGGGGTATCTATCCCTTCAATCTCTACCCTTACATCATCCCCCCTTCCATCTGTTTGGGAAGTCTGCTGCCTTATTGGGCGGGCGTGAACAGCAGTTGGAGAGGGCAGTATGTTAGGCACATGCTGAGGAGTATCTGCATTATTACCATGGTCATCTTTCCAGATATTCCCATCCCATTCATCAATTAAATCAGGATCATTGCCATTCCTTATCATGGCACGAATACGATGTGGATCGGGTTCTACTCCATGCCTTTCTTTATCTGCACAGAGCTGCTGCCGGAGTTTAATATTACGGCAGATCGTTTGGACATGCTTATCCTTCCATTCTTTGGCTCGGTCCTGACTGGTGCAAACAATCTCACTCATCATGGAACAGCGTTGTCGCAGAGCTTCTACCTCCTCCTCTAGTTGCTCTCTCTTACGCTGAGATTCTACTTCTCGCTGAACTAATTCTGCTTCACGCTGAACAGAGTGGCGTAAGGCTGTGGCCAGCAGCCAAAAACCGTCTGTCAGCGTCCCCTTTTTAACAGGAAATTTACTTTCTCGAAGGAGAGTGGCAACCCGCTCTCCCAGAGGTGCACTTGATGGATCTAACTACTCATTCCAACTGAGGGGTGGTCCCAACAAAGACAGGGTATTGGCCAACATGCCAAACCCATCGTCTTTGGAAGTCCACCCTGGAATCAAGAACTGCTCAGGGCTCACCTCCTTCTTTCGGCGCAACATCTTGAAACCAATCCTGCTCGACTACGCCAATTGTCTTGGGTAAACTTGTGCATCTCACTTTGTTCGTTTTAGATTGGTCACAGTGTTCAAGCTACCAAAAGAAAATAGACACACACACCGAGAGCAATTCAGTTTATACAAGTCTTTATTACTAAATCTAAAGCTGAATTCACACTACAATATACAAGCCCTTCCCAATTATACTTATCAATGCCTGGACTGGTCCCAACTGCCAAAGCGAAGCGACGACTGCACACTTGTAGTAGGTTGTCTGGGCCGGCGGTAGCAGCTTCTCCACCTCCCCGGACCGGGACATCGGTTTGGAATCTTGAAGTTCTTCTTGCTGAGAGATGTTGCCACCTCTTGGAGAGTCTCAAACTTCAGCAGTGGGACCATGGCTTATATTACCCAAAAGTTGTTTACTTCAGATCTTATCTCTTTGAACATATGATTTAATTATCTTCAAGGTCTCCTGACAGTCTGTGACCAACAAAAGACAACTGCATCTCTTGGCCTCATGGTGGAAGTTGGATAATGTCTACTAATTCATATGCATCCCTGGGCCTCAAAGTGTAAATTTAGATAATGTCTTCCTATTCAACTGTATCCTGGGCCCCATCGGTGAATTTAGGTGTGTCTACTAAATACGCATCCTGGGCCTCATAGTGGAATTGAGATTATGTCTTCTGATGCAACTGCATTCCTTCTTGCATCAGCTAGTCTAAATCCTCCATTACAGCCCACTAACTGATCTATTTCTGGAGGGAATGCCAGATGATACTGGCCACCACTTTAACAGAAGTCCTGATGTCTGGGTGCACCAGGTTGTGCACCGAGTCGAAGACCTGCCACCTCCACGTTGCCTGAACAATGGGGCGGGATTTTCTGGTGGAGACGACACAGAGGAGCGTCTGGTTTCCAGGGCTGATGATGACATCCTCCAGCCTGAGGCCGGAAACTGCTGTTGTGTTTGTCAAGATCTCAGAGTCTTCCTGCTGTGCCCTGGCTAGGGCAGAATAGTCTAATTCCTGGGACAGGGCCTGGAGAGACACGATCATCGGGTGGGACAGTGCATTGGCCACCATGTTGGTCTTATCCGCAATATGTTGGATGTCTACGGTAAACTCAGACACTTATGAAACGTGTCAGTGTTGCCTGGCCGACCACAGGTCCGATCTTTTATGGAAAGCAAAGGTTAACGGTTTATAGTCTGAGAAAACTCTGAATTGTCTACCTTCCAAAAAATACCTGAAGTGCCTGACTGAGAGGTACAACACCAATTGGCTAGAGGTGCCTGTTAAAGAAGGCCAGGGGCTGCCATTGCCCTTCGATTAATTGCTCCAGTACGCCCCCTACTGCTATGCTGGAGGTGTGTATTGTGAGAGCAGTAGGCATTTCTGGTCTGGGGTGTACCAGAAGGGTGGTGTTGGTCAGAGCATCTTTGGCCTTCTGGAACACCTCCGAGGCCTCATTGTCTTTATTCTTGTCCCCCAGGAGCACGAAAAGGGGGTGCATGATGCGAGCCACTGCCAGTATGAATTGGTGATAAAAGTTAATTTCATACCGGTGAAATCTTTCAACCCCTTCACTGTGCAGGACTTGCCAAAGTGCTGAATGGCTCTACCTATTTGGGTAGGGGTTTCGCTCTGTGCCTGTTGATTCGATGCCCCAGGAAGTTGTTGATTTCCAATCCGAACTGGCACTTAGCAGGGCCACGTGCTCCATGTTGTTGCGGCTGGCAATGAGAATGTCGTCCAAATAGATGAACATGAATGGGAGATCCCGGCCCACCACATCCATCATCCTCTGGAAGATTTTCATTCTTAAGTCCCTTCCACCAATGGAAACGTGTACTTTCTTAACATCATCTATTAGTATTCACATTTTCCGTTTGCCATTCCTTGCCCAGATAAAACCACCTCCATGGTCATCAGGGGCTTGCATTCCATTTTCACCATTTTCATATATTCCAGTTATAACCATAGCATCTGTGGCTCATCATTTATGAGCAAAGGGCTCCGCCAGTATCTGCTCGTAAGATATATTGCCTCAAGTTGACGACGAGCTACAATCTCCGGGGGAATTGACAAGTTGAGAAGGAGAACGTGACGGTAAGGAAGGCCGTGAAATTAGCAACTGGTCCAAAGACCTTCCAAACTCACACCGGCAAGGTCCTATCCACTGTGCTCCACTCCATAAAGTCGCTTCTCTTCATTGCAACCAACACAACTCCTTGTGATCTAATGTTCACTTTCTCAAGGAAATCTACATCGGGGACCATCCTCCTCCCAGTCTGGTTAATAGCACCAGGGCCATTCCTACATGAGGAGGAGTAAGGCAGACACATTGATTGAGAAGGTGCACCTGCTGCATGCCAACCCAACATATGCCTATGTGGCATACCCTGATGGCAGAGAGGACACGATCTCGATCAGAAACCTGGCAACTTCAGCAACTGAGGATCCAATGCCTCAAACCAGCCAGGATCCACCAAGTGCCCCACCCAGGGTTCCGGATGACATGGCTCAAGAAATGGGACAATCTACTCCGCCTCAAGGCTCAGTAACCCAGTACCATAGGGGGCCCAAGAAGTTCTGGAAACCTCAAGTTCACCAGTACTAAGGCGCTCAACCAGAATAACTAAACCCCCTGACAGACTCAACTTGTAAATAATTGTAAATTATTATTGTTTTTAATTTATGGCCTCTGTTTTTCACCTGCGGGTTCTCTTCTGAAGGAAGGGGTGAATGCAGTGAACTGGAACTCACTGACTGTGTGTCGTTTAGATGGCTGGCTCCTCCTTTGGCTCTTCCCCCACCTACCCCAATATAAACCCTGGTTTTCCCGCCTTACCTCGGATTCACCTGAGGACTATTGTAGATATCGGCCATTGATAGTAAGCTAATAAAAGCGTGTTTGTACTCCTCACAAGTCTCTTGAATGCAATCAATCGCATTATAACCTGTGACCCTTGTAAATTTGTGGTAACATTTTGGATATGGGGCATAGGGTACTTATCAGGTGTGGAGGCATCGATAAGGCAGCAATAGTCACCACATGGCCTCCACCCTTCTGCTGTCTTCAGTACCATGTGCAGGGGGGAAGGAAGGCCCAGGTGCTGTCAGAACGCTACACTATCCCCAACTCTAACTTTTTTTTTAACCTCTCCCTGGATGAGGGTGAACTTCTCGGGGGAAAGGCAGTACGCCCTGGCATGGAGTGGGTGGCTTTCAATGAGGATGAAGTGCCTTACCCCGTGCTTCAGCTTGGCGGTGGAAAACTGTGGCGCCACGATTGAAGGGAACTCTGCTAGGATCTGTGCGAATGTGTTGTTGGGGGGAAGGTGTGATAGTACAGAATACTATCACCAATGTACATATTTGTATATATTTACATATAGTGAGAGCCATAGCCACACCTACTGGCAGGTCATAAAGGGCTGCTCCGAACCAGACCCAGGTCAGTCTGGACTGGTCGACCTTGATGTAATACGCTCAAGTCTTTTGCTAATAAAAGCCTTGGTTTGAGCCAACAAGTCTTTGAGTTATTTGATGCGCTACAATTTTATTAGCAAAAATTTTGACGGATGGAGCGAATGCTGCGACCAGAACACCTCAGCATCGACCCACAGTCAACTACTGCCCAGAGTGACTTCAGGCACTGGGTAAGGTGCTTCGTGGCATACTTGCAGCGATCAGACCCTATTGGGGAGGAAGACACAGATAAACTACTAGTCCTGATGTCCATGGTGTCCACAGGGTCTATGAGAACATCCAGGATGCAACCTCCTACACGGCTGCCATGAATGTGCTGAGGGGGCCCTACGAGCGGCCTGTGAATAAGGTCTCTGCCAGGCACATACTGACGACCAGGAGGCAGCAGCCCGGTCAGTCCCGCAGAGCCTACATCCAGGCACTGAGGTTACTGGGAAGAGCTTGTGCATGTACTGACAAGATGGCAGCTGGGATCACCAACGACTTGATCCTGGATGCTTATGTGGCAGGGATCCATTCCAATGAAGTGATTGGGGTAGACAGTCTGGTGGAAACCGTTCAAATCGCTGAAACAATGGAGGCTGCAGCCCTAAGCATGGATGCCTATACACAGGGCTGGGGCCCCCATTATGACGTGAGTAGAACACCTTCATTTAACCCAGTCTCCCCACTCTCCATCGATGGCCTCACCACCACTGCCACATTACCCGACGCGATCCCGAAGTGCTACTTCTGTGGGAGGGAGAAGCATAGCCGATCCCTGTTCCCTGTGAGGAAGGCTGATGCCAGAAGTGTGGGAAGAACAGCCACTTCACCACCGTCTGTAGGTCCAAAATGGCCGCACCAAACACAGTGCCTCATGCGAGGCCCAATCGCCTTCCCCTTGTTCAAATCACTTGTCCTTAGACCTCTCATCCAATGAGAGCGAGGAATCAATTACGCGGCAATGCTTGACGTCACGACTCCAGCACCGCGCGTGGAAGGCGCCGCCCTCACAATGCTCCACCTTCACCACTGTGACACTGATCCCTGACGTGGCCCTCCCCCCCCACCCAATGGGACTTGTGAGCCAGCAGGCCCTGAGGGACTGCCTGCACAGCAATGGTCGCTGCCTCCACAGCCTGACGCCGCCACCAACTATGATCGGGCCCCGGCAGCAGAAGGCCCCACTGACCCACCGACCCGCCTGCACCACGAGTATCACAGCCTCCATAGCTTGCCACTGACTCTAGCCAAATGCTGCCGCCTCTGCAACTCACCGGCGTTGGTCCGCCCACATCTATGACGTCACCGCCCAAGTGTAGTACGCACCACACCGTGGCCCCACGATACTCCGCCCCTATTCCGGCGATGCGAGGATCCACCCAGCCCCCACAGTCGACACCACAAGCAGCAGCCTAACTCTCTGTATCAGTTGCTGCATCAGTGACATTAGACCAGGATCAGGCACACCCACTAGCTAAGACTATGGAAACGATTAAGGTGAACAATCAATATACTAACTATCTGTTTGATTCAGGTTCAAAGGAGAGTTTTATTCATGCAGATCTGGTCCAATGATGCACGTTAGAAGTTCACCCGACAGACCAGAAGATCTCACTGGCCACAAGAGCACACTCGATGGGCATCAAGGGGTATTATGTGGTGACCTTGAAAGTTCAGGGCATCAAATTTACAGGGTTTAAGTTGTTGGTCCTATCTCAATTATGTGCACCTGTGTTGTTGGGGTTGGATTTCCAATGTCATTTTAAATCAGTGTCTCTGCACTATGGGGGTCCCCACTCTCCACTCTCTGTCTGCCACCACTCTCCCTCAGAGACCACCTGCCAGTGATAGCCCATGTCAGTTCCCGTGCCCCAAACTCCACTTGTACCCACTCTGCCTTCTGGGACGCTCCTCCAGCACTCTTCGCTAACCTCATCCCTGGCTGGAAACCGATCGCCACTAAAAGCAGCCAGTACAGCTTTGGGGACAGGAAATTTATTAAAAGCAAGGTGCACAGACTGCTGGATGAGGGCATCATTGAACCAGGCGCAAGTCCCTGGCGGGTGCAGGTGGTAGTGGTGAAGAATGGGGTGAAGCTGCAGATAGTGGTTGACTACAGCCAAATAGTCAACCGCTTCACGCTCTTGGACGCTTACCCTCTTCTGTGAATCATGGATGTGGTGAATCAGATCGCCCAGTACCGTGTGTTTTCCACCATCGACCTCTGATCAGCCTACCACCAGCTCCCAATCTGTATGGAAGACCATCCTTTCACGGCCTTCAAAGCGAACGGGTGCTTGTATCAATTCCTCAGGGTTCCCTTTGGTGTCACAAATAGAGTTGCGGTCTTTCAGCGAGAGATGGTTCGGATGGTAGACCAGAATAACATAACAGCTACATTCCCGTATCTGGACAATGTCATCATCTGCAGCCACGACCTGCAGGACTACGATGCCAAGCTTGAGAAATTTTTCCAAATGGCGAAACGGCTAAATCTGACTTACAGTTTCAAGAAGTGTGTCTTCCGGACCACTCGCCTTGCTATTCTAGGTTGCGTAGTGGAAAACAGAGTGGTAAAGCCAGACCACAACTATATGCACCCTCTCATGGACTTTCCACCGCCTCAAACCCAGAAGGCTCTCAAACGCTGCCTGGGGTTTTTTTCCTTTTACACCCAATGGATCCCACAGTACGCTGACAAGGCACGACCACTCATCAAGTCCACTTCCTTCACCCTGTCAGCGGAAGCCAGAGCGGCCTTCAACTGCATCAATTCGGACATCGCTGTGGCCACTCTACATGCAGTCGATGAATCAATACCCTTTCAAGTGGAGAGTGATGCGTCCAACTTTGCACTGGCGGCCATATAACCATATAACCATATAACCATATACAGCACAATCCCACCCTCCTAGTCCCACTGACCAGCAACTGGTCCATACCCCTCCAATCCTTTCCTCTCCATGTAATTATCCAGTCTTTCCTTAAATGTAAATAACATCCCTGCTTCAACCACCTCCGCCGGAAGCTTATTCCACATCCAAACCACCCTTTGCGTGAAGAAATTTCCCCTCATGTTCCCCTTATAATTTTCCCCCTTCAATCTCAAACCATGGCCTCTGGTTTGAATATCCACGTTGACTCTCTCTGTCCCTTTTAAAATCTTGAACACCTCCATCAAATCCCCTCTTAATCTTCTACGCTCCAGAGAAAAAAGCCCCAGGCTGCTCAACCTTTCTCTGTAACTCAAACCCTGACATCCTGTCAACATTGTCGTGAACCTTCTCTGCACTCTTTCTATTTTGTTTATATCCTTCCTATAATTTGGTGACCAAAACTGCACACAGTATTCCAAATTTGGCCTCACCAACATAACATCCCAACTCTTGAATTCAACACTCCGATTTATGAAGGCCAACATTCCAAATGCCTTCTTCACCACTCTATCTACCTGAGTATCAACTTTGAGGGTACTATTTACCATAACTCCTAAATCCCTTTGTTGCTCTGCACTCCTCAATTGTCTACCATTCAATGTATATGACCTATTTAGATTTTCCTTTCCAAAATGCAACACTTCATTCTTATCCGTATTAAATTCCATCAGCCATTTCTCAGCCCACTCCTCTAGCTTTCCTATATCTCTTTTTAAGCTACGGTAATCTTTCTCACTGTCCACAATACCACCAATCTTTGTATCATCTGCAAACTTACTTATCCAATTCACCATCCCTTCTTCCAGATCGTTAATATATATAACAAACAATAGTGGACCCAGGACCAATCCCTGAGGAACTCCACTAGTCACAAGCCTCCAATTTGACAAACAATTTTCTACCACTACTCTCTGACACCTCCCATCCAACCATTGCTGAATCCATTTCACTACCTCCTTATTTATACCTAATGCCTCCACCTTTTTTCTTAACCTCCTGTGGGGAACTTTGTCAAAAGCTTTACTAAAGTCTAAATAGACAACATCCACAGCCTTCCCTTCATCAATTTTTTTTGTAACCCCCTCGAAAAACTCTATAAGGTTTGTTAAGCATGATCTACCCCTGACAAAACCATGCTGACTACTACCTATCAATCCCTGATCTTCCAAATATTTGTAAATGCCATCCCTCAGAACACTTTCCATCAACTTATCCACCACAGATGTCAGACTCACAGGTCTATAATTTCAAGGCTTACATTTGGACCTTTTATTAAACAACGGAACAACATGAGGCAGTGACATCCTAAATATGTCTGTTAATGGCCCCACTATCTGTACACTAGTCTCCTTGAGTGTCCTTGGGAATACTTTGTCCGGACCAGGAGATTTGTCCACCTTTATCTTTTTTAACACTGCCATCACTACCTCCTCAGTTATCCTTATATGATTCATGACCTCCCCACTATTTTTCTTTACTTCAACTGGTACAATATTTTTTTTCCCCTAGTGAATACTGAGGAAAAGAAATCATTTAAAATTTCCCCCATCTCCTCTGACTTTTCACATATCCTTTTCACCTACCCTCCCTATGTACAAGGGGTCCAATTCTATCCCTCACTAATCTTTTACTTTTAATGTATCTATAGAAACCCTTTGGATTTATTCTTACTCTGTCTGCCAAAGCCTCTTCGTGCCTCTTTTTGGTCTTTCTAATTTATTTCTTAAGATTTTTTCTACACTCTTTGTAGTCCTCTTTCAATTTCTCAGCACCCTGTTGTTTATATCTCTTGTACACCTCCCTCTTTCTCCTAACCAAATTTCTAATATTCCTCGAAAACCGAGGCTCCCTATGACTTCCAGCCTTTCCTTTGATCCTCACTGGGACATATCTACTCTGTACTCTCAAAATTTCTTCTTTGAATATTCTCCATTTTTCATTTACATCCTTTCCTGAAAAAATCATGTCCCACTCAATACTCCCCAAATCCATTCTTATTCCTTCAAAATTTGCTTTTCTCCAATCCAGAACCTCAACTTTAGGCCCTTCTTTGCTCTTCCCTAAAACTACCCTAAAACTAATAGAGTTGTGATCACTAGACCCAATTTGTTCTCCAACATTAACCTCAGATACCTGACCTATCTCGTTCCCTAACAGGAGATCCAGTATTACACCGTCCCGAGTTGATTCCTCTATGTATTCATTAAGAAAACTATCTTGTACACATTTGACAAACTCTAGCCCATCCAGCCCTCTTACTGTATGGGTATCCCAATCAATGTGAGGGAAGTTAAAATCTCCCATGATCACTACCTTATGTTTATTATACATATATGCTATCTCCTTACAAATTTGTTCTTCCAATTTTCTTGGCCCATTTGGTGGTCTATAATACACTCCTATTAGTGCCCTCATGCCTCCTCCACCCCTCAATTCCACCCAAACAGCCTCACTGGACGATCCCTCCAAACCATCCTGCCACCTCACGGCAGTAATGTCCTCCTTAACAAGCAGAGCAACTCCTCCCCCTTTTTTTACCACCTGTTCTATCACATCTAAAACATTTGTATTCTGGAATATTTAGTTGCCAGTCCTGTCCCTCTTGTAACCAGGTCTCACTAATTGCCACAACATCATGATTCCAAGTGCCAATCCATGCTCTAAGCTCATCTGCCTTGTTCACTATGCTTCTTGCATTAAAGTACATGCATTTCAGAGAATGACCCTCACATATATTCCCTATTCTACCTTTTACCTTAACCTCCATTCTTCCTTTCTTGCCTTTATCATTCTTAACTAGGTGGCCATGCACCCTAAACACTGCTCGCAAACTCTGCTTCCCACCCCCGTGCCAAGCTCATTTAAACCCTCCCCCACAGCTCTAGCAAATCTGCTTGCCAGGATATTTGTCTCCCTCCAGTTCAAGTGGAGTCCGTCCCTTTTGTACAGGTCTGACTTTCCCAAGAAGAGATCCCAATGATCCAAAAATCTTATCCCCTGCTCCCGCACCAGCTCTTTAGCCACGCATTCATCCTTCACATTCTCCTATTACTACCCTCTCCAGCGCGTGGCACCGGCAGCAATCCAGAGATTACTTCCTTAGAGGTCCTGTTTTTTTAACATCCTGCCTAATTCTATATATTCCTGTTTCAGGACCTCATCCCCACTTCTAAGTCATTGGTCCCACATGGACCATGACTTCTGGCTTCTGTTAGGTCTGCTTTGTTCATGAATGAGTGAGACAAACACCAGGCTGAGTCGAAATCAGGGTTCTTTGTTCTTTATTACCGGATTGTAACACTTGCGACTAAACATGTTAGTCGGAGAATGCATTCTGCCGTTATCAGCAAAATGGTGATTTTTTATACCCTTGGATATGTGCTTAGAACATCATCATATCATTACTTGTCCAATGACTAAAACTGTTGCTATCCTTTCCCTGCTAGCTTCCTGCCTCTCAATCCATCAATGTCTCTCTTATCTTGTAAGTACAAGGATGCATTCACATCTTGTTACAGCCCTGTACATTCCCATCTCATGATGTTTTACCTAACAGGAGTACAAGGACACCTCCCCTTCTTGTTACAGCCCTGTACAGGGTAACTCCCTACACATTCCCATCTCATGATGTTTTACCTTACACTTCTCACCTTCCCCTTGCAAAATTCTGTGAACTCGATCAGAGACATCCCTGACCCTAGCACCAGGGAGGCAACAGATCAACCTGGATCCCCGATCTCGTCCAACAAACCTCCTATCTGTCCCTCTGACAAGTGAGTCCCCAACCACAATTACCCTGTTCTTATCCCCTCTTCCCTTCTGAGTCTCAGGGGCAGCCCCTGTGTCAGAGACCTGACCCCCACGACTCGTCCCTGATAGGCTGTTCCCCCCAGCAGTATCCAATGCCGAATACATGTTGCTGAGGGGCACTTCCACAGGGGTACTCTGCACAGGCACTCTCCCTCCTTTCCTCACAGTCACCCAATTCCCTGACTCCTGCCTTCTTGGGGTGACTGTCTCCCTGTAACTCCTCTCTATCATTGCCTCTGCTTCCCTTATGATCCTCAGTTCATCCAATTGAAACTCAAGCTCCCTAACGCGGTCACTCGTGAGTTGCAATTGGATGCACCTTTTGCAGGTGTAGTTGTCAGGAACAGCTGTGCTGTCTCTGATTTCCCACATCCCACAACTGGAGCACTTAACTACCCCAGGTGACTCCATTACCTCCTTTCTTAATATATATAGGTTATTTAAAAGAAAAACTAAACAAATAATACTAAAAGACTAACCAAAAAGGACACCTTACCACACAGGGAGCTCCTTCTTTGCCCCTGCTCACCGAAGTCCCTCGAGCCAAAGTCTCAAGTCTCCGCTCCTTCACTGCCTCGAGCCAAAGTCCCAAGTCTCCTGTGAAGGTAAGTCAAGGATTTAAATACTCACTCCTCTAGTAGTCTCTCTTCGCCCCTCCTCCAAAGGTCGCCTTGAGAATGCCGACTCTGCTGTCCTCAGAGCAGCAGCAGTTTGATCCACCTTAAACCAGGCCAGTAGGCCTGTCGCCTTCTTTTCTAGGACCCTCCAGGGCCAACACTCCTCTGTCGAGAAGAAGGCCCAGGCCATCGTAGAGGCTGTACGTCGTTGGAGACACTACCTTGCTGGCAGGCGCTTTACACTACTGACTGACCAGCGCGCGGTCTCATTTATGTTTAGCGTCAACCGGTGGGGTAAGATCAAAAATGACAAGATTGCCAGGTGGAGAATCGAAATCTCTACCTTCAACTATGACATTCTGTACTGGCCTGGCAAACTCAATGACCCGCCCGACGCCCTTTCCCGTGGGACATGCGCCAATGTACAACTGGACAGGCTGCAGAGACTCCACGAGGAGCTCTGTCATCCAGGGGTCACCAGGTTCGCCCACTTTGTAAAGGCCCACAACCTGCCCTATATGGTCGAGGAGATCCGCTCCATGACCTGAGCCTGCCCTGTATGCACTGAGTGCAAACCCAATTTATTCCAGCCCGAGAAGACCCATGTCATAAAAGCTACCCGGCCCTTCGAACATCTCAGTGTGGACTTCAAAGTGCCTCTACCATCGACGAACTGTATTACTTACATTCTCACGGTGATCGATGAGTGCGCCTGCTTCCTGTTCGCTATCCCCTGCTCAGACACGACCGCTTCCTCAGTCATAGATGCACTGGATGGCATCTTCACCATTTTTGGGTACCCCAGTTACATCCACAGTGACCCGGGGTCCTCCTTTATGAGAGTAGATCTGAGGCAGTATCTTCTGGAGTGCGGTATTGCTTCGAGCAGGACCACTAGCTACAACCCGCCTGGTAACGGGCAGGTTGAAAGGGAGAATGCCACCATCTGGAAAGTGGTCATGCTTTCCCTCTGGTCCAAAGGCTTCCCCACCACTCGCTGGCAGAACGTCCTCCCCAATGCCTTACACTCTATCAGGTCCCTGTTATGTACTGCCACCACTGCTACATCAATATGTTCTCATTCACACTGAAGTTGGAATTGGGAACGACCACACCGGCTTGGCTGACAGTCCCTGGACCTGTCCGGCTGAGACGTCATGTCCGCCACTCTAAAAATGATTCCCTAGTCGACCGAGTAACGCTGTTACACACGAACACACACTATGCCTATATTGAGTACTCGGACGGGTGGGAGGACACGGTCTCAGTAAGGGATCTGGCCCACGCTGGGTCTAACATTTTCACATTCCAACCTCAATCTCCATCCAATCCTCTCCTAGGTTACATGCCAGGACAGCCGGACCAGCAGCACCTTGTGGATGACAACGGCAGCAGATTGGACTAGCCCACGGCCAACGATGTCTGCGGACTTGGTGAAACTGCACCCACACCCGGGACCCCAGCGATGATACTCTGCCAGCTATCCCAATTCCGGCGCCATGGCAATCACGTCGGACAATCAGGCCTCCTGACTGTTACAGCCCGTGAACACTGCTTGCTACCCCCCCTCCTATTTTTTTTTCTCTTTCGCTCTCTTCTTCTCTTTCTTTCACTTTTATCCACCCCAGACTCAGTTCCTAAAGAAGGGGTGTGATAGTACAGATTCTATCACCAATGTGTATATGTACAGATTGTAGTGTAAGATGACTGTGATTGGCTGAGAGCGTAACCACGCCTACTGACAGATCTTAAAGGATTGCTCCTAGCCAGACCAAGTCATTCTGGACTGGTCGACCTACATGTGATATGCTCCAGTCTTTTAGTTAATAAAAGCCTTGGTTTAGATCAACAAGTCTTTGATTCTTTTAACGTGCATTACAAGGGATGAATGTTATAGTACAGGATACTATCACCAATGTATATATTTGTATATATTTACATATAGTAATAGTGATTGGTTGAGAGCCGTAGCCACGCCTACTGGCAGGTCATAAAGGGCTGCTCCTAACCAGACCCAGGTCAGTCTGGACTGGTCAACCTTGCTGTAATACACTCCAGTCTTTTGCTAATTAAAGCCTTGGCTTGAGTCAACAAATCTTTGAGTCATTCGACACGCTACAGAAGGTAATTTGACTTCCCCTAGGGGCATGGTTTGAAAAGTTCTGGTGTGCACCAATCGCTGTCCTTTAAGATCCACCAGCAGGCAGTGGGCTCGAGAGAGCATGGTCTTAGCTTCATTTACATTGATCAGTCTTGAAAGGTTTACTTCCAGCACATGACCATCTTTTGGTTTTGAATATTTTATTTAAAATTTTTAATTATACATGCATTTAAATATATTTCAAAATACAGATATTATCTTTGGCTTGGCTTCGCGGACGAAGATTTATGGAGGGGGTAAAAGTCCACGTCAGCTGCAGGCTCGTTTGTACACGATGATAATATACCAATACCTCCTCCCCACCCTCAACAGTCCCAAGAAAAGATGAAGAAAAGAAAGAAGTACATAGTAAAGTGTTAAATTAGAAAAATGGGAAAGAAAGAAAGGAGTAAGAATAAGAATGAGAATGGACTGCTGTATGTGTTAAAATTCATCTGGTCTAAATTTCATATCTCATTGTAAATGGGATGCTGCGCAGGTCTTAGAGACTAAGAAGAACATTAAGAAATCTAAAAGATTTAAAATGTAATCCTCTTTTTTGTAGATATGGGAGCCAAATTTGTAAAAATATATCATTTTTTCCTTAAAATGAAATGTAATTTTTTGAGTGGAACACAATTGTACATTTCCTAATAAAAATAATTCTGCATTTTGTAGAAATTGGACTCCTGTAATTTGTTCTAAAAAAATTCCTAATTCCTGCCTAAAAGGTCTTACTTTATCATAAGACCATGTTGAATGTAAAAAAGTTCCTACCTTTTCACCACATCTAAAACACTGATCTGATCAATCTGATTTCAATTTATTTAATTTCTATGCCATGAGGTATAGCTGATGTAAAAAAGTATATTGTACCATATATCTTACGTTTATTGTGATAGTTATACAGTCTTGACATAAATCAGCCCAATTCTTCTCATCTATTACCACATTTAAGTCTGTCTCCCATATTTGTCTAGATTTATGAATCCCCAGTTTAGGGATCCCCACTTGAAGTGAATGATAAACTGCTGAGATAAATTTCTTTGTATTTCCCTTTCTTATAAGAGTACCTATATTGCTACACTTTGGTAAATACATTGTTGGACCCAACTTATCACTTAAGTATGCTCTAATTTGAAAATGGCAAAATATCGCATTATTAAGAATACCATATTTATTCTTAAGTTGTTGAAATGACATCAATTACCCTTGCTCATTACAGTCTTCAATATATCTGATTCCTTTATGAGACCAAGTAAAAACTTCGATTATGTACAAGGTATGAGTCTGTTATGAATCAAACTGGAAAATTTGGAGTGGGACAAACTTTTATAAACTCGATAAGAGTTTTGCATTATGAACCCAAAGCTAAGATGGTAACAAATGGTCAAATTTCTGCCCTATTTAGATTAACGAGATCTAGTAAAGGGGCATTTGCCCATTGTCACTGGTGATATTTGTTTTAGCCATAGAGCCTTTAGCAGAAGCATTTTGTAGGGATCCAGATATTAAGGGTTTTAGAACCAACCAAGAGGAACATAAGATTAGCTTATTTGTTAACGATGTGATGATATATCTGACAAAAACAGCAAATTAATTACAAACACTGCATTCAATGCTAGAAGAATATGGTTTAGTTTCAGGTTATAAAATAAATTGGGTTAAGACTGAAATTATGCGTCTTGCAAGAGGTGATTATACTATTTGCCAAAAGAGCACTCAATTTAAATGGCCAACAGATGGAATAAAATAGTTAGGAGTTTGTACGGATAATAAATGACAAAATTTATATAAATTGAATTATTTGTCTCTACTTTAAACAGTTGAAAAGAATTAAAATAGATGGGCAATATTGCCTATAACATTAGTAGAAAGAGTTAATTGTATAACAATGAATATATTTCCCAGAATACAGTATCTCTTTCAATCATTGCCTATATTAATATTTCAAAAATTCTTTCAAGTATTAAATAAATATATCAAAACATTTCTATGGACAGGTAAAATGTACAGAGTCTCTCTAGAAAAATTAACATGGAAATATGAATTGGGAGGTTTACAGTTCCCTAATTTTAAAAAAAATTACTTTCGAGAAGCTCAAATGAAATTTCTCACCTTTTTTTTGAAGAGGGGAAAACATCTGCCTGGGTTAAAATAGAATTAGATAAAATAGGAGAGAGCCAATGAGAATATTTTATATATAAATGGAATGCAACATCGATGACTGCTGAAAGAGATACTCATTTATTGAAACATTTGATTAAAATTTGGCATAATACAAATATATAAATTGGAATAATGAGTCATTTTTCTCCTAAAGCTCCTTCGGCACATAACCATTCTTGAGGTTAAGAGGTGTACACTGCTGTCGTGCGCAAACTTCCTTCTTTAGCCCAAACTACCTTTGCATAGGGTTTCTTCACCCTTTACTAGTTAGTCCTCTTTTCAGTCTGAGCAACAAGCAATACTTCCATAGATTTCCTGCTTTCCCCTCCTAGTTATTGCTTTTTATTAGCTGTCCTTGGGAATGTGCTTCCAACCGCTCAGAAAATGATATCTCCTTTGCAACTTCCTATAAGTCACAGCAACATTAAAATCCCATTAGTTAAAACTTATTTAATCCAATAAGAAACATTTCCTTTCCTCACAAGCCTGCATGGTTGGACATCAAAGGTCTAAAGTGAAAAACTTAGTGCCGGAGGCTCTGGGGAAATGGAATTCAAATCGGCTGGTGGATAAAATCCCACTGATTACCAGCCAAAAAGGAAATGCTAGGGAAAACAGCCCATGATCTCTCTTGGATCGCACACCATGCTTTAAATCTGTTTCATTGCTGGTACTGTGTGGGTAATTCTCCGTAAAGGTCATAAACATGATGCCAAGCACGTATCAGTTTTACACAGGTACCTTTGAGTTAAAAGGCTGTGGCTGCAAATCCTACAGAAGAACCATGATCTTACTCCACAATTGAGGGAGTTTGGTGCTCTCATAAATGTCATCTTTGGCAGAAGATTTTATGGCAAGTTAAAATCTCCTGCAACATGTAAGATTTTCCCATATATGATTGCAGCACAAGGAAACAGCAAATTTATAGTATTAGCCCTCTTTCCAAGCCTCGACTTTTCACATTCATTTATTCTATAAATTTATTGCTGTTTTATATTACTTCGAAAATTCTATAAATTGTTCATTTATTTTTGATGAAAAAACACCAGCAAACATTCACTCTGCTCGTAATATGATACTTTATTCGTACATTCTTCCTTACCAAAGAATGCCTCATTGCATTTTTATTTTTGCCAAACTGGGTTTACTTTCTGAATTTACCAAGATTGGAAGAGGATTTAAAAGATTTCAAAAAGTTAATAGTTGGTGGAAAAAAATAATATGAGCTAATTTAACATAAAAATTACACAAAATGTAATGATATTACATACTGGCTGTTTATGGATTATCATAGTGAATGTCTATGTTCATAGTTGAGCCAAGTTGTCTTTGTCCATCAATTGTGTGGAAATGGACATTATTTCATGAAACTAAAACATTGATTTGAATAAGTAACTTCTGTGGTTATTGAATTATTTGAAACATATGTCATATTCTGCTTTTTGGCTTTCTTTGCAAATATCAGCAAACTGCACAAAACTCATGAATAGAATAATCTCAGGAGAAGTATGAAGCATTGCTTTCGGGAGGACAGGGCAAACAAATTGAGGAAACAAATAACAATTGACACATTAGTATGAAATGGAGAATCAGAAGAATCTTGGAAAGTCAGCATATTCTTGAAGGTAGCAGGATACATAGACAGTGTATTAGAGGAGGCATAATAAGACCACTCATGTCTTCCCACTAATCGTCCCCTCGGTAACTACCCATGGGCGCCCAAGGAATGCTAAACTTGAGCCAACACTCTTCCTTCAACACTATTTGGGACCGTGAACACTTCATTTGTGAATCTTCTGGAGTCTCTCTTCATCAGTGAGACTTGACGCAGACTGGAAGATCATTTCGTTGAGCACCTTCGTTCTGTCCGCTGCAATAGCAAGGACCTCCCAGGTGCCAAACATTTTAATTCCTCACATTATTCCCACACCCACATTTCTATCCATGGCCTTATGCTCTTCCAAACCAGGCTTACCTGCAAATTGGAGGAACATTACCTTTTATTCATGAACGCTGATTTCTCCAAATTCTGTCAAGCCCAACTCTCATCTGTTTCCCTATCCCTCTTTCTCCTTTCCTCCAGACACCCACTTCCCTTCCTTCCATCAGAGAGCTAGTTTCTCCCCATCACCTCTGCTTTTAACTCTTCCACGCTTCCACTTGCAGTATATACACCTGTTAGCCTGTGCTCCTCCACCTGCCTCTTCCTCCTTCCTCTCCTCTTCTTTCCCACCCCTGCCAATACTTTTTTATTCAGGTTCCTGCTGTTGTTTGTTCATGTGCTCAGGGTGGAAAAATTGTTTCCCTTTTATTTCCTATAGATGTTGCATGACCTGTTGAGTTTCTCCAGCACTTTTATGCATTTCACTCAACCCCAGTGTTTGTAGACTTTCCTGTTTAATATATTAAGGAGGATACTTGTTTTTACCTGCTGAGCAAGAGGGAGGTAATTCTAAAGCTTTAAAACACCAGCTAGGGGCACTGACTATATTGGGTACAGTTCTGGTCATACACTGCAGAAATAGTAGGTGTTTTCAAATTGCAGCACCCAGGTAGCCCTCCTGGGACCCAGGTGTGATTACTGGGTCATGGGTGCAGGATGCAGCTTTAAAATCGAAGCCGGATCTATCTGATAAATCATCAACCCAGCGATTTAAGTGGGAACCTGCCCCCCACGATGATGGGGTGAGTGCCGCATCACGCACTCACCGGAAGTTCAGCTGGAAGTTGAAATGGTGAACGGGAACGGCAACTCCTCAGAACTGAGGCAAAGCAGACAAGTATTTCGACTACCACTCTCAGGAATGTTGCATTCAACTGAAGAGCAATAGGGGAGACAAACTTCAGAAGACCTCTGGAACCATGTGTCTGATTTGCCATTGTCTTGTGGTGGTTTGCCACCCCCATGTGAATATTGCACCACCAGTGTTCTTTTCAGTGTTGGTTTATCCACTGTGTGGATGGTCGTGACAGAGGTGACTCGCTCCTTGAGATGGACCCACATGAAGCGTTTCATTCAGCAGCCAAGTGGAACATGCCTGCAGGAGGCTATAATTGGGTTTGTAGATGAAGAATATCCAATGTGTGCTGGGGCTATTGATGCCACATATATTCCCATAATTACCCCACAAGATTTTGAATCATCCTACTATAATTGTAAGGGGTGGCACTCTGTAATTCTTCAAGTTGTCGTGGACTATGAAGGACGGTAAAGGAATTCTGAACTCTTTAATAATTATCTGCCTACAGAAATAACTGCCCAGAGGTTGTCACTTATTGCATTGTGCTGTTTGTTTTCAGCTTCACAAATATGAATGTGGGATGGCCTGGCCACATTCATGATGTTCAGGTGTTAGCCAACTCACCCCTTTAAAGGAAGGCTGCGGATGCAGCAGATATCTGTTCCCACAGGAAGTAAGTACCTAAATAACACTGGACAGATAGTGTATGTGGCAGAAACAAATTAATTGGTCCACCATGACACACATGCACACAGTGATGTTAAATGTGTGCATGTAATAATCCACAGTCAAGCTATATGTGATACTCACACCTCTTTTTGGATTGCTTACAGGTATCCATGCGAGTTGACGCACTGAAGTCCCAGCACACCTGGTCAGGTACCCAGCCCACCACCTTAGGAATTGGCTTATGAAGGGGTTCATACAGCATTGCGCTCTCAACCACCAGAAGCAGAACTACAACCACAGATAGTGGTGGAAAATGTCTTTGGTTGGCTTAAGGGACAATGGAGGCATTTGAGCAAGCAGATGGACATTAGTTTCTGATGTTGCTATTGCCTGCTGTATCCTGCATAACCTATGTGAGATTAACAAGGATCGCTACCTGCCTGAGTGGAGCATCACGCGGAGTGGTGTCAACAATGTAAACACCAGGGAGGCTGTACAATGTAGACTGCGATATGATGTCAAAGTTCAACTTTATCAAATTACATAATAAGCCAGGTAGTTCAAAGTTTAAATTTTGCAAAGTAGAACAATGGTCAATGAAGAGGTGTGCCAGCACATTGCAGAATGTTATAAAGTGGCATGGCTGTCTCCATTTATCATGGGTTACTTGCTGTGTGCATGAGTACCATCTATTTTAGACATATGCTGATCCAATTCTTTAAGTCTGCTTCAAGATCTCAAATAAAAAAGTTTTATATGACACCCTCGCGTGACAGTTTTTAATGCAACATTGTAAACTTTTCCTCATGCTGAACATCAGTAAAAAATGATGCATAGTAAAATAAATAGCAATCCCTCATTTACTTCCCATGAGCATTATTTTATCTGATAACCCTGCATGAAAATCTTCAATGTAAAATTCCACCTGGCTATAATGTGCCACACTGAGCATCAACAAAATACCATGCACAGCACAACGAAATACAAAACCCTCATTTACTGACCATTCTCCCCTTGGGATTGGTTGCTCTCCACAGCAGCGGGATGGTACTCCTGCTGTGGGTTGGCATGCAGGAGAGGGGGGAAGGTTTATTGCAGCTGGGGTTGCATCAGGTGGAGTGTGGAGGAGGAAGGTTCCAGGGAGGATGATGTAGTGGGGGGTGGGGTGATTGAAGGGTAAGTTGCAGTGGGGGGACTGTAGTACAGTGCAGCAGTTCATAAGGCGCACCATCTCCCACATTATGGATGTCTGTGCCTGAATAGTATCCAGAAGGGTGGTCAGGATCCCTGCTATGCTCTCCAAGCTATGTCTCACCGCACCCTGCTTATCACCCTGTAGACACTTGTACTGTTCCAGTCTTCTCTCATGCCGTACATGGTCACACTCTTCCTCCTCCCCTCCATCTCCCTCATGAAGCTCCGCATCGCTGCGGTCAGGCCCGGTTCCTAGGTGGGTCTCCTGCTCTTCCCACTTCTCTCTGACCCTGCAGGGCAATGAAACAGAAGTTACAGAGCACTCGTATCAGGGCCAAATTAAAACTGGGCAAACACTACCCAATATAATTCTTGAAGGACACTTGCATTGAATGCTGCTCCTGCACGCACTGTTCAGGATTACTGTTCACATTTGCATGCTGGGACCACACAGGGTGTCCATGAGCATATCTGCCTTCAGCGCAACATGCTCCAGCTCCTCATGCTGTTGTATGCCTGGCTGCTGAGATCCTCCTCTAGGATTTCTTCCATCTCACCTCCACCAGCCTGAGGACTTGGCTTGCAGGGGGCCACAGTCATGCTGGGGGTAGATGCCTCAATGGGAACTTCCAGCAGGGTGCCTGTCTTGCTGTCGCGTGGGCTATCAACAGTCAGTGGGCTATCCAAATTAGACATCAGGGAAAAAGGGGTTGCAGATGGGCTAACACCTCAGATCAGAAATGCCTGCTGACTATAGGACCAGTCCAAGTGCCCTTTGCCACTCCGACTATTGTGGTCGATGACCTGCAGAAATTCCTTGCACATGTTTTTCAGTTTGATTATTACCTGTGTTTTTGTCTTCTTGTACCCTGCCTCTCTCAGCTTCAGAACAATGATGTCATACATACAACCATTTTTCATGGTACGAGATAAATGTTGACTTACATCTGGATCTTCCCTCATGAGAGCAGCTCTTTGACCTCAGCTTGCAACTGCATGCCAGCCATAACTCAAATTAGCAGAATTGTTGATTGAAGGTGTTCTTTTCACAATTTCACAACAGATACTGCCAGGAATCTGGTTGAATTTCCCTTTTCCTGTACAAATCCACACAGTCTCCTAATGGTCACAACTCTGGTGGCACAGACTGCAGGTTTATAGGCTGGAATTATGTTCTTTCCTCTAAATAAGCACACAATGTAATCACACAGTGCACACTTTAGCAGATACAATTGCTGAAGATGAAATGAACTAAACATTCCCACCTAACAATGCACTAGAAACATGGTTCTACCACGTTTTAAACACTCCATTCACTAACCTGCATTACAGACTTCCCCCTTTGAATTCCAACTTCACACCAATGTGCTGTTGTGGTGACACACACACGCAAGCGCTGACGTCACCGGAGTAACCAGGTCAGACATTTCCTTTTTCAAATCGGCCGGGAGCAGACCTGGGTAAGTTTTACTGGGTCCGCTGACAACCTCTGGATGGGTTCTGTCCGGGTTGACCCAGTTGGACCCTTTTTTTGTAACTTGGGTGGGAACCGTGTAAATTGCCCGGTTAACCTCATTTTATATGGCTGTTTGAAAGGGCCCAATGTGAAAATACTGGAAAGGGTAAAGAGGATTTTATAAAGATTTTGGCACGTCTGGAAATTTTTAATTTATCGGAGTGACTGGTGTGGTTAGAGGTATATTCTTTGGAACAAAGACAACTGATGGGAGATTTATTTGAGATGTACAAAATTATGAGATGTATAGAGGGGTTTGACAAGAAGAATATATTTCCCAAAGATGGAAGCTCGTAAGTGACTGGATAGATTTAATACACAAGTTGTTGAGGGAGTCTGGATCTCACAGTATGAACTCACATTAGGTTGAATGTCCTTAAGTTTAAAGTTCAGAGTTCAGATTGATTGTCAGATTACATACATGGATTCACATACAACCCTGAGATTCTTTTCCTGCAGCCAGGCAGAATTTCTACATATTGGTAGTGCAAAAAAAAATCTAGAAATGATACTCATACAAAAGAAAGAAATGTAAAAAGGAAAGAGGTGCAAACAAACTGTAAATAGAGAAAATGAATATTCAATAATAAATAATGTGCAAAGAGTCTTTGTTGTTTCGGAGTCTGATGGTAGAGGGGTAGCAACTGTTCCTGAACCTGCTGGTACGTGTCTCAAGTAACGGACAAAAAGCTGTGAGGTTAGATCAAACTAGTAGCTCTTTTTTGGAGTGGAAGTGAGATAATAGGCCAGTGGTTCTTAATCTTTTTTTAATCCACTCACATACCATCTTAATGATCACTTAATACACCTACGCCATAGGTGCTTTGTGGTTAGTTAGTAGGAGATCACTTAAGGTGGTATGTGAGTGAAACAAAAAAGGTTGAGAACCACTGCAATAGATGCAATAGCTCTTTCTCTGCCTTTTTGGAATTTTTTTTAAAAAAGGATTTCTCCTGTTTCAGAAGTCTACAGGCTTTGGTTAGGAGACTGTCCTATAGAGTCAAAACAAAAACATCAGGTTTGTCTTTCTACAGACACAATCTGACCTGCTTAGTTGTCCCATCATTTTTCATTTTCTGATTTTACACCTTATCCATACTTCATGTCAGCCAGACAAATCCCACCTCCTTAGAACAAACATCTCTGACCTTCTGTCTTACTATAACTATCCCCATTAAGCCATTTTGGCTCATCCTATCACAAACCTTCCCTTTGTTCCCCTCATCTCTTCCTCATCTTCCCTCCTACTGAAATCCAACTTACATTTTTCCTTTTCCCAGTTCTGTTGAACGGTTGCACATCCAACACATGAACAGTTCCTCTTTCCACAGATGATGTCAAACTTGCTCCGTTTTCCCAACATGCTCTTTTTTCTTTCTAGACTTCCAGGATCTGCAGCTTTGTTTGATTCAACCTCCCCTTTCGAGAAAATAAATTACAATATTTGATTATAATATATCTTGTTTTGTGGCCTGTAAAGAAAATAACGAAAGTGAGGCCTGCTGGACATGAAATGGACTGGAAAATCAGCAGGGAGCTAAGTTTATGAGCTCCCTTGACAGGAACCTTTACTTCTCAACATGTACAATACAAAGGGGAAGTAGGAAATAATTGGAAATACCTGATCTTAAATAAAAATGCATTACCATAGAAAATACTCTTCAGAAGGGCTTCAATGTGCACAAATTGCTTTGGGAAAGCCTGAGATCATGAAAAGCATCAAATAAATGTAAGATCATGTTTTTGAAGCAATTAACTGTTTTGCTATTTACTTAGAAATACAAAGAGATTCATTATTTCAAACCAATTCCAGTGATTGTGATAATCAAATTCATTGTTTAAATATGAGTATTCAAAACTCATCAGAAGAAGATGGAAAAAGATAGTGATGCAATTCTCTGCGGCTTTTAAATATTCAGCAGGGGTGCTCAAGGGTGAAGCACTCCACCATTCAAAGAAAGCCAAGAATCAGGCTTAATTGAAACTGCAGATGGAATAATTGCTAGCAGCTTTTAGCAAATGGAAATATTTCTTGCATTTTGGGTGGCATAAATTGAGCTGCTGCTCAGGAAGTTTACAACAGTTAAAATAACATAACAGCTGTTGTATTCAATATTTACTGCAGTGACATCAGAATTCATTGCTTAAATAAAAGTATTGCAGTGGACTGCATGCTTATCTAATTCAACTTAATTATCTAACTCAACAGATCCTGAGGTTTCATTTTTTTCCTCCCCCTTCTTTTCCCCTTTTCATAAAATTGATTGATATGTTCCATAGGCCATTAATGGCTTCGTCTATAGTTCACACACAGACCAATGTGTGCTAAGGCTATTCGCAGCCTAACTACTGACCTCAGGCTCTCTCATACTCCTAGTGGTCTGTGCTCCTTCCATTATATGCTGGATTTAATTCCCTTTCTCCACAACACTCTAAATGGCCCCAACTGCACAAATGCACACATAGGAGTTTTGGAAATCTCAAAAAAGTCTTTAAAAATGCAATAATAATTCCTCAGTCTGAAAACAAAAAGGATTTGTCAATTGTCTCAGTACTGGTCAAATGGAAACTGAATTGATGAGGGGGAAAATCATTCAAATACAAAATCTAAATGGGAATTTAAAGTAATTAGCCATTAAATATTAATTAAATATAAAGCATTTCTTTGAACAAATGTGCCCATGTTTGTAGGACAAAATGCCGTGCAGCTTTGGATCTATTAATTTTGCTTAACTGCACTAACTTTGGCCCTTCTGGTCCTCTTGAGGATCCACATGTATGGAACCATGGTAAAAGGGTGAGGTCTTAAATTAATTACGTCTGGCTTGTATTTACCATGGAGAAGTGAGTTCAAGGGAAGGAAACATCTAAAATATCAGCATTTCAAAGGAGGAGCTGTTGGAGGTCCAGAAATGCATAAAGCTGGATGAATCCCTGTGATCTGATTAGGTGTATACTGCGGTTATGGGATGCAAGGGAAGAGACTGCTGAAGCCCTAGCAGACATTTTTCTAAATTTGTTAGTCACAGGTGAAGTACCAGAAGACTGGAAGATAGCTGATGTTGAGCCTTTATTTTAGATGGGCAGCAGGGATAAGCCTGTGAACTATAGGCCGAACCACAGGTGAATAGGCCTTTTTATAGAGAAAAAAAGGTTAACGTAAAGACAGAGATGATCTGTCTTTACATCGATGCACTTACCTCCATAAAAGATCTGAAGGCAGATGAACTGCTGGAATACCCTCCAGCTTCCATCCACCCAGGGGTACACTTAAAGGTGGAGTGTAGTCGCTCCACCTCCTCCATAAAAAGGAATGCCACTGAAAGTGGCTGCAAAGGGGAGGGCTCATTACATTGTGATGACATCGTCAACCCACCACCCAAGTGCGAATTTTAAAGCACTCAGTGTGTTCAGATACAGGGCAATAGCAACCTCAATTTGCCTCTAAAGAATCATTACTCTATTCATATGAGTGATGGCTAAAGTTTTTTTGTTCATTAGGGTGGGAGGGAATGTCAGTATTAATTTTTCACTTGCCACCACGTATGTTTGATGTCATGGTGAACGGTAGCGCTACTGCACCATTTGCTCTGCCTCCCTCAGCTCCAGAAGACAGCTCCTGACTCTGCTCACCATAAAGGCAATGCTGGATCTGCATTACAGGCCATCACGATAAAAGGTAAATTCTCCTTTTTTTTCCTTGAGCTGGCTTTACTGTGGGGTTGCACCATAAAAGGGTCTACTGACAAGGTTTATAATCAGTGAAGAAAAACACAAAAACGGCAGATGCCGGAATCTTGAATGAACAAAGAGAATGGGGGGGGAGGGCGGATGTAACAGGTCAGTCAGCATCCCTGGGACATAATGGTCAGTCCTTAACAACCCAACTCTAATTTCTGCCTTCAAGTGTATATTAATCTTAATATTAAACTAAATCATTCCCTAACCTGATTTTTAGTAATAAATCTGGAATTAACTTTAGTCCTAGATAATCTCTCCCACCCTAATTCCCAACCTGGACAGAACTTAATCCCCCAAAATATCCTCTTCCTCATCTTTAATCTTAATTTTAACTCAAGAAAAATGTATCCTTGAATGTGAGAATATAGAGGTCCAGGTCTTCTTGGAACATACATTTCAGAAGACACCAAGAGGAGAGCTTGGGTTTCCAGTGCCAAGTGTTTGTTCAAGGATTTGCCACTGGTTGTACACACCTCTTGGCATTTGGTTCTCATTATTTTATGTGACTATATCCATATTTCACCTCCAAAATTTGAATGGTCTTGAAGTGTTGACCATGATAACTCAAAAAATCTAGTTTTAGTCAGTGAACTTGAAAGGCAACATTTGTATTTACATAACACACCACTAAGGGCTCATGGACCTATTTCCTACCCTGAAGTTGTGCCTAATTACAGCGAGGAAATGAATAATTTGGAATGCAGCTCATTAACCTAAAATAAAACCTAACAACATTTGGTATTTACATTGCTGTTTGCCATTTGATTCACAATATGGATATATTGCTCTTAAGATTTAAATACAACTCTACATTGCCAAGATGTGAACTTCCCTGAACTAAGCCATGGCAATTTGTACTACAGTTCCTTCTTTTCAAAGTGTAAGGCATGTTCCACCATTACATGTGAACATTTTCTTTCTCTTGGTTAAGCTGAATATTTTCAGCTCTTTAATGATCTGAAAATTACTTGAAATACTATATTCATGGTCAAGATATAATTAAAATTATTATTATATAAATGTTGGAATGAGGTTCCTTTGGGATTGAGGAGGCTTCAAAATGACATGCCAACCATCTAACACCTTAGTAATCCAATAACCAAAACAAACACATCTGCACAACTGCAGCCAGTCTGGCTCATTCATGGAGACTGTCACTGGAGGTTGGAATTCTTCCCACTCTAAGGTTGACTCTAGGTGCCCTTGAACACTGAGAGGTGAGCCAACTTTTGTATTTTATTCCTTTTAGTATTCCCACAACACAAGAGTGAATAAAAATTCTCAGACCGTGGCCAAATTATTAAACTGATCATGGCTGGATGAGACAAGAAATTTACCAGAGCTATGTATTTGTTTGAACTTTTTTACATTTGGCCATAGAATCATAGACAATTCACAGAATCAGTGCATAAGGACATTCAGCCTATTATTTCTCTGCTAGCCAAAAGCAACCTATCCAACCTCAGGATAAAAATTTGTTGTCAAGAACGTGTCACAAAATCCATTGTTTTGCGGCAACATTACAGTCCAAATATTGCTATAAAATTACATTTAAAAATAAATAAATTAGTGCAAAAATAAGAGAAATTGAGATACTATCTGTGGTTCATCATCAGTTCAGGAATTTGATGGCAGAGGGGAAGAGGCCGTCCCTGTACATACATCATGGTAACAGAGTCTGTGCCACCCAATTTACATCTAATTAACCTACACTTCTGAAGGCTTCAAAAGGTGGTAGGAAACCGGAGACCCTGAGGAAAGCCCACATAGACATGGGGGGGATCGTACCAACTCCTTACAGGCAGTGCAGGATTTGAACCCTGGTCCAAATAAGTGGTGCTGTTAAGGCTTTGCACTAACCACTACGCCAACTTTGTCACCCTGCATCATCTTCAGGTCATCTTCAGGGTCCTATACTTCCTTCCCGATGGTAGCAGTGTGAAAAGGGCATGGTCTGGATGGTGATGGTCCTTTCTTTAGACACCAACTCTTGTAGATGTCTTTGCTGGAGTGGAGATTGATGACTGTGGTGGCACTGGCTGAGTTCACAACACTCTGCAGTTTTTCTTGTCCTGTGCATTGACACCTTGTTGTAAGTGATAAACAGGTTTAGTAGGTCTCAAAGACAAAGACTCTGAACATAGTTTTGGTAGGGAAGGGTTTTATTTACAGAAGGCAAGTTTGAGAAATGATAACTGATGCAGCACACGCACACACACACACACACACACACACACACACACACACACACACACACACACACACACACACACACACACACTTTACAGCAGCCATGAGAAAGAAATAGCAGACAATTAATAACGATCATTGGAAAAATACCGTGGGAACATAATATACACATACACACACACACACACACACACACACAATAAACTGGTACAAACAATGATCAAGGAAAAATCACTACGACGTCCCACCACCCCTTGACTCAGTGTAGACACAGCTCTATGCTACAAGGGACACTAATTAAATGCTCCCAACCCTTTTAACAGTGCATGTCTTACCAACAGTTTCTCCAGTGTCCTTCCATATCTCTAGGCCTGGTGTGAATCAGGGTGGTCCGAAGTTGGCAAAGAGGGAGAACAAAGAACACATGGCACCTTTATAGTGCTGGAGGGACAAGCCCAGATCATTAGCAGGACCCAATGGCTCAGTGCCAGTAGGGTTAATCCATTTACAACAGCCAATGGCCAAGGCCAAGTACAGGCAAGCTAGAGTGTCCAGTCCCAACTGCAAGGTGTGCACTAATGGGTGGGGCAGAACCAATCCTTGATTGATAGCTGGTGTGTCCTCTCACTAGGTAGGGAGCAGTGCTGTCACATGACAGTCACAACCCTTCCCAATACACACCTCCATACCAGACAGTGATGCCACTAGTCAGAATGGTCTCCTGTGAAAATTTGCAAGAGTCTTTGGTGACATACTAAATCTCCTCAAACTCCTCATGAAATATAGCTGCTGGTGAGTCTTCTTTGTGACTGCATTGCCATGGATGCCCTAGGACAGATCCTCAGCGATGTTGAGACTCAAGAATTTGAAGCTCTCATTCCTTTCCACTGCTGATCTCAGTTGCAGATAAATAAGTTATATGTGTGCTACTCATTCATACATACTTTAAATTAGTTTTGACAGCACGGTTAGTGCAGTGGTTAGCACAATACCTTTACAGTGCCAGTGATTGGGTCTGCACTGGAATTCGAGTCCGTCATTGTCTGTAAGGAGTTTGTACATTCTCCCCATGTCTGCGTGGGTTTTCTCTGAGAGCTCCGGTTTCCTCCCACCATTCAAAACATACTGTGGAGTAGGTTAATGCGGTGTAAATTGCGCGGCATGGATTCAGGGGCCAAAATGGCCTGTTACTGTGCAGTATGTCCAAATTTTAAAAAAATTAAAATGTTTGCACCTTTTCCTTTTTCAAGCAGCATCTTTTAGGACCACAACACCATTCCTTGCCCCACTCTCAAACTTGCCAATATCCCATAGCCACCAGCACTCTTGACCCACCTGAGCTCAGTGTTGGTCCTGAGCTCTACCTGTTTCATTCCAAGTGAAATATAAAGGAAGAGGCCCAGGATAGATATCGATATTGGTCCTCACTGCAGTGCTCATCTCATACCCACGAATGGATGCACTGGAGTCTCTCTGTACAGATGAAACATCCTTGGCCTTTTCTTGTTTTTAAATCAACATATTTCACCTCCTCCCATGACTTGCCAAATTTAATTTATAATTTTATCATTCACTTCCTTTGTTCTTCTATCCTTTCTGCAATCTCACAGGTGTTTTACTTGCCAATTTATTATCATGTACCCTGGCCTTTGGCTCTCTTTGCAAAGAGAATGCAAATCTTAGTCCTGACTTTCTTCATCCTGTGTACAATTTAATTATCATGGTCAGGTTGTGAACTTGTAATACTGTTTATAGGCGCCACTCACCAGGTTACCTGCATGGGTGTAAACTGGATTTGATGATTCGGGAAACCATAATGATTATCACAGCTGGTTTCTGTTTGAATGCCAACCAATAACACTTTGGAGAGTGAAATCCAAGCACAGTGACTGAACAAGGACCCAATGAAACATTAAAAGGCAAATGAGAGAATGTAACATGCATTCATAGTAGAATTTCTCACAAACTGTTGGCACAACTGGCCCTATTTTAACTACATAATACATTTGATGATCAGCTTTTCTGTTCTAAATGTTGGACCCTGTTATGTTCTTACTTTAGCACAGTTCAATCCTAATTGGTTTAGTGCTACTAAATGGCATTTGCATGATATGTTAAATATTACACTGTACAAGAATGTGATGGAAGTACTTTGGCTATGTTCCACCCTTGCACTAACCTTGCCCAGAGACAATTACTGGGCAAATCATGGTCGCTAAACTGCACTGGAAGTGATTTCCATCTATAGTAAGTGTCTCAGCCATAAGCCCTTTACACCTGAGGCAAGTTGTACCCTCCTGACCCTTGATTTCCTCCCAAGCCATGATCCCATATCTGATATTCAAAAATTGTGAAACACTGTTTGTATCATGCCAATGTCTTAAGTTCCCAATGTTCTGAAACTGTTCAATTTTATAATAATCAGTGCATTTCTCCATTTGGATGCTGTTTTAGTGGTGTTCTCCTTACCTTTGTAATCTGTGTTGAAAAAACTTTAAAAACTGTCATATTTTTCATAATATTCTTGTTAAATCTAAAAGCTTCTCAGTTCATTTTCTTTGTTATTTCAATGGACAAGACAAACTGTACAGTAGCTTGTGAGTGAGCTAAAGGCTCCCAATATTTAGTTATTGGCCTTTTTATTCCAATAAGAAAATAATACTGTATTCAAAATTGGAGAGGAGTGAAAATGACACTACCTTAAATTATTTATTTCCCACCTGCCAAAATGTGACCTACCTGGCTCCTTAATAATAGGAGACACCGTGAAAAGGTAAATAATGCAAAGTCTTTCATTTCTACCTTGTTAACAATATATTAAACTTTTAATGGGATAAGATGAACCAAAATGATAACCAGTTTAAAGTGCTTCTTATCTGGAGTGAAATTGTATGAAAGAAGTGGAAGAAAGGCACTGGAATATCCCTGAAGACAGACTCACTCAGTATTGTCATTTGGATAAACAGAAATAATCTATAATTGGAAGTGATGTTTAAGTGCTAGCCAATAGCTCTAAGCTACCATTATGGCATGTTAGCACATGCTTCAATGAAAATATTTTTTCTTAGTTTGACGTTGCCTGAGCCTATTCATTATGCCATTTAGAGAGAAGAAAAGACATTAAAATTATTCTCAGGATTTTATAGAACTCAACATTTCAGAAATACAAGATCATAATTTTCTGGTACGATCTTACCTGAATGTAAAACGGGACTCTCGCAGACTTTTCCTGCAGTTATAAATTGAAATCCAGATGTAAGTGAGGGCTGTTATAAATCAAACATTAAATAGAATCTGGCATTATATTTTTGCACTGCAAGGTGGAATCAACAGTCCACAAAGCAGTAAATGTGTGTCTTTGTACTTTCCAAGGCTACCTGATTATTCAAAAAGGATTGACTGGTATGTGGCATGTTGCATTTTTTCACCATTTTCAGAACAGTGGAATCAAGTGAGACAGCCTGCACTTTTGAAATTTACTTTAGAGATACAGCCTAATACCTTTCGACCATAATCTTGCGCTGCCCAAATACAACCACGTGACCAATTAACCTACTAACATGGAACATGGGAGGAAACCTGAGCACCCAGAGGAAACCACATGGTCATGGGGATAATTTACAAACTCCTTACAGAGAGTGGTGGATTCAAACCTACTTTTCAAATGGGTAAATTCAAACTTAATATAAGAAAAAAAAATTAGATATTTACTTTTAGTGGTATTAATATTGGGGGGGGACACCTCAAGTAATGGTTCAGTACTTTTTTTCATTTGATTTGTATGCATTCACTTCATTCTCTTGTTTCTGCTGTGGTTTGGTCTGAACAGTTGGGCAATAAAAGATTTTGGGATCTATAACCCATTCCCAAGGATGTGCATGAGATAACTATCAACTTGCCATAAGATGATCAACTCAGTGAAAGCCTCATTTTGGCCTTGCTGAAACTTATTAGTCTTTTAGTGTAAGGAGGTATCTACAATTGAGTGCTCTTAACTGGCACATTCTACAGTGCAAGAGTATGTGCTGAAGGATGCAAGGCTTTCTGAGGAAGGACCACAGTCAAAGGTTTTGCCACTACTGATCATGAGTTGAATTCAACAATGTTCATGGGTTAATTGTTTAAGGAGGAAACGTGAGTGGTGCTCATGTACTGAATATATTGATGGTCCATTGCACATTGAAGAAGATGAGTACCTAGTGTACTTAATTCATATGTCACAAATAGATTATATTTTTGAAATAAAATTATCCTTTACCTTCACGGCTTGGTGTCAATCATGTGCTTATGAACTAATGAGCAACTAAGAGGGCAAGGTCACAGGGGTCAATATTTTGACCTGTTTAACTTGCTTTGTTCAGACTTGAAAGTACCCTATGTGAGTCTTAATGTATTTAAATATGGACATTACACAGCCATAAAAAGCTTTGTTGGGAAGATAATGGAAACTGTAAATGCAGAAGAAATGGTAGGAGCTTTTAGAAAGTTTAATGCAACCCAAGTCAATATGGTTGTTAGTAAGGGAAATCATATTGACAAATTTGACAGAGTTCTTCAAGGAATATAACAAGGATATTGAATAGAAGGAAATCTGTAGATATAGTATAATAGCTTTTCAGAACACATTCAGAAGATGCAACATTACAAGGTTGTGGCGCATGATCAGATTTTAGGTTTAGGGAGAAATGCATTTACATGAATTGAAGATTGCTCATAGAGAACAGTGACTAAAACACGAAAGTCTGCAGACACCATGACTGAAATAAAAGCACAATTGACGTAGGAGCGGCACAGTTGGCATAGCGAACCATTGAATGGGATCGGGATTTAAATCCCATGCTGTCTGTAAGGAGTTTGCTCATTCTTCCTTTGTCTGTGTGGATTTTCCTCAGGGGCTCTGTTTTATTCCCACCATTCAAAATGTACTAGGGATGTGAATTGGGCGACATGGACTTGTGGGCTGAAATGGCCTGTAACTGTACTGTATGTCTAAACATTTAAAATATAACTTTAAAAATTTAAATTTACAATGCTGGAGAAACTCAGTAGGTCAAACAGTGCACTTTTGGCAAGTGCAAAAATAAAGATACATAACATTTCGGGCTTTAACCTTTCATCAAGATACCTCAGTCTTTTTGCAGATTGAAAAGACATAGTTAATGGAATGTCCCCCACTATTGATGATTTATCCCCTTGACCTGCAGGGAGGGGCAGAGTGTAAACCATCCAAGTTTGATGAAGACGCTAAAATAATTATGAGGTCATGCTGGAAAAAAGATACTTGGTTTCTATTACAAAACATAGATAGACTGAGAGAGAAGACAAAAACTTGGCAAATGGAGTTCAAATTTTAAATTTTAAATTTTGCTATGCAGCCCTTTCGACCCACGAGCCCATGCCTCCCATTTACACCCAATTGACCTTTAAACCCCTGGTATGTTTTGAACTTTAATGTAGGAATGTGAAGTTATCTATAGTGATAGAAAATGTGTGAAAGGCAGATTATTAATATCGATAGAATCTGCAAATGAATGGAATATTGAGAGATCTGGGTGTTCTTGTGTGTGACACAAAAAATGGTTAGCATGCTGACATAACATGTTTTAGTAGTGGAATTTATTAGTTCGAAATTTGAATGTAGTGAAATATCATTACAATTGCACATTGTTTTGGTGGGGCAGTACCTGAAGAAATGTGTATAGTTTTAGTCCACTTATTTTAGAAAAGATTTACCAGTATTGGTGACAATCTGGAAGAGGTTCAATAGGCTTATTGGAGTTAAACAGGGAAGTTTGCAGATGCTGTGGTTGCAATCAAACACACAAAAGTGCTGCAGAGACACAGCAGGCCATGTAACATCGATCAGAAGTAAAAGATAACCAATGAATGAGGAAAGAGCAGACAAGTGCCTGAATAAAAAGGTGGGAGGGAGGGTTGGGAGGTGAGGAGAGCAGAGAGGATTGGGCAGGGGAGGAGCACAGGCTAACAGGAAAGAGGTCAAAGGTGGATATAGGTGGGAGGGCAGAGTAGGAAGAGGCTGAGGTGATAGTTGAGGGGGAAGCTCTCTGATTGGAGAGGGAATAGAAGGGGGAAGAGAGTTGGAGGAAAGGAGACAGAGGGTTATGGAAGAGAGATGAGGGAAGAGTTTAATGGAAACTGAAGGTTGATGATAATGATGTTCGTTTAGGGAGGGCCCAGAGAGAATATTGGGTGTTGTTCCTTCAATTTGCGGGTGTCCTCTGTTTAGCAGAGCATGAGATGTCGGATATATCAGGTGGGAATAGTATGTAAAATTAAACTGGTTTTTTAATGGAAAGTCCCTGTTATTGTAACAGATAGAGCGAAGGTGCACACCAAAGTGATCTCCCAGTTTACGTCCAGTCATGCCGATATAGAGGAGGAGACAACAGGAGCGCAGGTTGTAGTAGATGACCCTGCAGATTCACAAGTAAAGTGTTGCCTCACTTGGAGGTACTGATTTGGGCCTGAATGGTTGCAAGGCAGGAGGTGTGGGTGCGTGTAATATTTCCTGCTGTCACTGGGGTAAGTACTGAGGGCATGATTAGTGAGAAGGGATAAATGGATGAAGGAGTCCCAGAGGGAGCAAGTCCCTATGGAAAGTGGAGATGAGGAAGTATCCGGTGGTGGGATAACATTGTAGGTAAGCAAAAATTGAAGAAGATAAAATGTTGGATGTGGAGGATTGGTGGGGTGGTAGGTGACGACCAGGGGAATCCTGTCTTTGTTGCATCTAGGGACAGAGGGAGCCAGGGCAAATATATGGGAACTAGGGGAGATGCAGGTAAAGGCTGTTGATGGAGGTAGAGAGGAAGCCACATTTCTTGATGAAGGAGGACACTTCAAATGTCCCAGAATGGAAGACCTCACCCCAGGTGCAGATACGATGGAACCAGAGGAATCTAGAAAAAAGAATATAATCCTGACAGGTGACCGTGTGTGAAGAGATGCAGTTAAGGTAACTGTGAGAATTGGTGGGTTTGTAGAAAATATCTGCAAAGAGTTTGTCGCCTGAGATGGAGACAGAGAGATTAAGAAAGGGGAGAATGTTGACAGAAACGGAACAGGTTCAGGATTAAAGTTAGCAGCAAAGTGAACCCACTTTGAACACAAGCTCATCATGGGTGTGGGAGGCAGCACAATGTAGCCATTGCTAGCTCCCATGAGGGTCCCCATGGCTGATTACTGGGATGAAAGGGATGTCCTTTCATAAAGTCTAAAAAATTTTTACTTGCATTCTTTGCAGTTTAAAAGAATGATCAGATTGACTTTGAGGTAGATTGCAAGGTAGATGTGTTGTTTCTACCTGTGGGAAGTCTTAGATGAGGGAGCATATCATAAGACGACAGTTATTCGTTATCATCAAATATCTTCTTGCAGAGTGTGTAAACCTTTGGAATTCTTTACTCTATGATCACATTGAATGACAAGGCAGGTTGGAGGTAAATACTATTTTCTTGCATTATTTTAGTTGTTTGTTCTTTTAATGTGGGTTTTGATCATGGGTCTAAAAATCTGGTAAAAAGCCAACCCATTCATGAATAACATTGTTGATAAGGCTTCTGTAACCCTTTCAGTGAAGCCGTTCCTGAATCTTTTTCACATAATGATGTCGAGTAAAAACAGATTCATTTCTGATGTCTAATGTCTATTCTTTTCTACTCTCACTGAATGTGAAATAATTTGTTCTGTGATATTTTTTAGGAAAAAAAAAGAAGCACAATAATTTTCCTCTGCTCCATGCTAGTTGGAAGGTATATTGTAGTTTTTTTTTTAATGTGTTTGAATTTGAACCAAGATTCATATCAATCAAATCAATGACTATTGAGGTATCAGAAATTCCTCTGTCATTATTTTTTTTTGAAGTAACACATTAATTTTTAAATTTAGACTTACAGCACGGTAACAGGCCATTTTGGCCATTGAGTCTGAGTATTCCAGTTTGCACCCCATTGACCCCCAGTATGTTTTGAGCGGTGGGAGGAAACCAGATCCCACGGAGAAAACCATGCAAACACGGGGAGAACGTATAAGCTCCTTACAAACAGCACGGAATTCGAACCCTGGTCCAAACCCAATTGTGGGCACGGTAAAGGCATTGCGCTAACCACCACACCAAGCATGCCTCCCTTTAATTTAGCTTTCAGCATTTTACTATGTCTAACATTTGAAAACATGATGAAAATGTGGAAGTTGTATTGATGTTGTATTGATGCATAAGTAAGGTGAGAGAATATATCATCCAACTATAATTTTTTTCAGTCAGTATCTGCTGGGTTCTTTTCACTTTTTTTAGATTTTATATTTTTCTGCGTTTTTACTCCTTCTTTGAGTGACATATTGTGGACAGGTTGGCAAAGGCATGGCCATTGCTGCATATCACATTTAGGTTGAGGTTATGGGGAAAATCTGCTTGTCCCCAACCTTTAGCATAAACATTCATTCTTTCCCTCTTGATCTTGTCACAATCCCAAGTTCATCCAACCTTCAAGTAGCTTTCCAAAACCACTGGCTGCAGTGCCATGGATTGTTATGAGGCTGGGACAGTATCACCACCATGTGCTGTACAGTGAATACAGTGGCAGTAATGGAGTAGATTGGAGTTGGTGTGGAGTGGGAGTAAAGAAGTGGCAGTCATGGTGAGCATTGGAGGGTGAATGAAGGCAGTAGCGCTCGTATCATGGATGGGAGGGAGGTGGGTAAGAGGACACGAGGAGTGGTGAAGAGGATTAGTACTACCACCTGGAGCTGATCAGAGGTGAAGGGAGGGGAGGAAAGACACCACTGTCTGCGGAACACAAACAGTTTGGAAAGATATTGGCACATTTTGTAAACTGTGTGGAAGAAATTGAATGCTTTGGAGGGATTGGGGAGAGATCAGCCTTTTGGATTTTGGGTTCACCATAAGAGGCAGCAATAAAACGGGGACAGGCGGCACACAGGGAAGCAGGGTAGTTGGTTCTAAACACTTTCAAGGTAAGAGAGGATGCTGCCAATGGATGTTGATAAGTAGTGACATCAATTCCTGTCAGTTCAATGCTAGATGTATTACACTGAGATGCCCTCGGAAGATAATCTCCAACATAAGATTCCATGCAAAAAGGAAAGGTTTCATCCCAGGCCTCTGTGCTATAGAAATCCTGTCAGGCGAGAAAGGGTAGGGGACACTAGCATTCAATCAAAAATCAAATCATGTACTAAGCTACAAGAAAGCACTGTTGAATTCCCACCACCATTCAGTTCTGCAGTAGAACAAAGAAGTTGCACAAGATTTTTTTTGGTGTATGCGCCTCTTTTGCCTTAATCCACATTTTAATGTTCAAAAGCACATTTGGGCACTCTTGCATTCGGCTGATCCTGCCACTCTTCAGCCTGCATGCTTCATTATTTTGTCTTTCAAGACAAAATTATTGAAAACATTTAAGAATGAAAGTCAAAATGTTGTTGGCTAAGCGTCCCACTGTAAACACATGAATTATGATATCTGATACAAATGTACGGTTTTTTTGCATTGTTTTCAATTATTGAAAATTAAGTTCTCAGCCAAAAAGCTCTTCCCCGTATTATTATGAGAACATTTGCAAAACTACAAAATCACGCGATAACATGTTAAATATTTTTGTAGGGGTTTTGTAATAGAGCATCATTTCCATAATGTATACAAATGTTTCAAAAAACATCAGCTTTATTCCCTTCAATGAAGGATATTTTGTGGCCAGTTCAACCTTTGTTATTTGTAAGCAGCATGTAATCGACTCTCCAATTTACCACTCAACATACTGGAGAGATTTTACCAAAGCTGTGTCTCAAAATTCTCTAAACCCAGAAGCAGCCCAGGATCCCAATGCCCAAGGAAATTCCAATGGACAAATCACAGTGTCTACCTGCTTGACATTGTAATGTGTCCGTTGGTGTATTTTATATATGTGTTTAACTGCAGCATGTCAGAGTTTTGGTACATTTGGATATTATTCTTATATATATGACAATAAGCTTGCATTGACATTGACAATAGACTCCTGAAACAAGCACCCTGGAGATTACTGGAGAGAGAGGAAAATATCTCCGAACTTCCTTGATAAAGTACAGCATTTCCATAAATTGAATAAAAACTTTGTGTGGGAGATCTTGCATTTGCCCGAGTCCACTGTGTTATTGTTGAGATATAGTTGCATTCTGTTGAGAGCACCAATGGAGGGAATGAAAGAAAATGGAGAGTGCTATCTTCACCCATCAATGAATCAGCTAAATCAGGTCCTTGATGATTCACAACTTCATGACTGGGCACCTTGTGCAGTAAACCTAAACCTTGATGGAGGGTTCAAGCCCGAAATGTAGATAATTCTTTTTATCCCACTGATGCTGGGTTCCTCCAGCAGATTGCGGCTCCTGATTTCGGCATCTGCACTCTCTTCTGTCTCCTGCATTCGTAAATATCTAGGTATGATCTCTGGTAATAAATGGAGTTGTAATGAAGCACACATTTGAAAAAGCAAGAAAGTAATATCCCCTGAAATTTCATCAGGCAAAAGAATGAATTGCTAGTGGAGTTGGATGGGTGCAGCATTCCAAGGTAATTCAAAAGAAGGACATGGTAAGCTGGTTCAGAATCATGTTCAACTCACAATATGCCTGAAACCTGGCCCCAAGTTTCCACTGGTGTTATCCTTGCATCTGATTACATTGAGTATTGTTTCTGCAAGATCTTGGAATTTGTAGGAAAGAAAAAAAAATGAGGCCTGCTGAAAAATAATTAAATGCATTTTGTTTGACTTAGCTTATTCCAACAGAATTAAACATCCAGACAAAATGACGTTTGAATACAAAGCTGGTAATTGCAATATCATCCTGTCACTTGGTAAATCGATTGTCATATGCTAAAGTGACAACATTATTGATCGACCCCATGCCTAGAAGCAAAGACTTAACAATTTATTGATTAAATAGAAATGCTAACTGTTGAAATGCTAATTTTTGCTATGTGAAGAAAATTGTCAAACCATAATGAAAGCAAATTTGCCAATAGCACAGCAACAGGTTCCATCAAATAGAATTGCTGAAATGGGGTCCCTGTTGTTTCGTCATTCGATATAAAAGTCAGGTTCATTAGGAGAACATGGAAGGTTATATATATGACATCAGTTGGTGTTAATAAGCCAACAAAGACTTACCAAAAAAAAATCAATCTGACCCACTTAACTCGCTCTGAGAAGTTAATTTGTCGGGTTGACATTAGTGTGAAAGGCAAGAAAGTTAAATGCCCGTGGTGTGCGTTTAAAATAGTTCACTATGACAGTACAGTGGAAGATTTATGCAAAGAGAATTTGTAGGTACAGATGAGGGCAAGACTATTGATAATGCCATTTGATTACTGCAAGGAGAGACAGGAATTAAATCAGGAAATAGAAAAAAATAGCAAAAACATGCACGTAGAGTCGTAATTATGACTAGATACTGTATAATGATTTCTGGAAATTTGATTAATAATGATCCAGAACAACAGTTATTTTCTTTTTAAATTATGTATTTGACTGGCCTAATGTGAACTTGGGAATTCTGAAAAGCTGAGCTGAGCTGAATCACCATTTGATTATTGTCATATTTTCATTACAGAAACGAATAGTAACTAGAGAAAAATATATACCCCTTTCTATCTCGGTGCTTCAGATGCACTAAGAGAACCTTTGTTGGCAGGATTGTGAGCCCTGCTTCACAGAGGAAAAGATCACTTATTGTGTGACTTAATCAGTTGTCCTTGCTTCTGCTGCAATCTTAAGCAGACACAGACTCACAGATCATAGAAGGGTTACAAAATGGAAGGAAGCCAATCTGCTATTTGAGTCATGATTGGTCTTTGTAACTGTGATTCAGCGAGTCATACTTCCTTCTTTATCCTCCCTGCCCTCCCTCTCTCTACTCCCTCTCACCCCTCTACCTCCCCTCTCTCCCCTCCCCTTATTCTATGATTGTTTTCCTATCAGATACTTATACAACTCCCTTTTGAACGATATAATTGAATTTTCCTCATGAATCCCAGTTCACTACATTCACCCCTTCCTGTATAATTTAGGGTCTGTGAATGAAAACAGAGAACATGGATTCAGAAAAAAATGGTTGAAAAATATAGTTATTCATAAATTTACACATTTAAGTGGTCCGGGGGTCTGGAGATCCTGGTGGAGCACCTTAGCACCGAGGGGGGGGGGGGGCCTTGGACTCCTTGGGTCTCCTGGTCCCCTAGTGTGGGAGGAGAGGCAGGCTGGGTCTCTGGATCAATGGTGGAGGGGGATGCACTTTCCTCCTGAACCAGATCCCCTGAGGCCTTGACTGGCAGTGGCGAGAATGAACTCCATGGCTCACGGGGCACTTGAGTCAATGGACCCTCTGTTCTGGCGGGTGTCCCCTGATGGCGATGGTGTCTTCCCTGCTATCTGGGTATGCCACATAGGTGTACATGAAATTGACATGGAACAGTTTCACCCTTTCCACCAGGAGATCGGTCTTGCTTCTCCTCATGTGCTTCCTGAGAAGAACTGGTCCAGGAGTTGGGAGTGTAGTCCCCGATACCGACCTTCTTTTGAAATTGAATATGAGCTCGTGAGGAGTAGCGTTGGTCGAGGTATATAGTAGCGACCGGATGGAATGGATCACCATAGGGAGGACTTCGTGCCAGCATGAGTCTGGAAGGCCTTTTGACTTCAGGGACAGTTTGACAGCCTTCCAGACCGTGGTGTTCTCTTTTTCAACCTGCCCGTTCCCCCGGAGGTTGAGGCTAGTAGTCCTGTTGGATGTGATGCCCCTCACCAGCAGGTACTGGCATAGCTCGTCACTCATAAAGGCTGAGCCCCTGTCGTTATGAATATAGCTGGGATACCCAAACAGGGTGAAAATGGAATCTAGTGGACATGTCTAAAAGCTGATGGAGTGGAAAGTAAGGAGCAAGGGAACTTTATACGAGATATATCTGGGGATGGTGTGTGAGAGTGGAAGCATGAGAAGTGGAGTAGATGTAGATAGGACGTTATCAATAACTGTAGATGGGAAACCACACTTCTTGAAGAAAGAGGACATTTTGCATGACCTGGAGAGGAAGGCTTTCTCCCTGGAACAAATGTCACAGAAGCAAAGGAACTTGGAGGAAGGATTGTGTCCTTAAAAGATGCACGGTGAGAAGAGGTAAAATCCAGGCAACTGTGGGAAGTCAATGGGTTTGTAATGAGTGTGGATAATTTGTCTCTTGAGATGGAGACAGAGAGATCCAAGAAGGGGAGAGAGTTGTCAGAAACAACCCAGGTAAATTTAAGGACTGGGTGGACATTAGAAATAAAGTTAATGAAATTATCTAGTTCTACATGGGTACAAATAATAGCACCAATGCAGTCGTTGATGTTCCAGAGAAAGAGTTGGAGAGTGGTACCAGAGTAATCACCCACTTGCTATTCATTTATGATACTGCAGAATGTGCAATAATGAGGAGGCACTACTTTTTCTCCATGTAAGGGCATCCATCTTGGTGAAAGAAGGCTCTCTGACCTCCTCCTGGATATCGAAATAATGAGAAATTTGCCTGCTAAGGCTATTTCGATACCGCAGAGTATCTTCAAAACATAACACCTGTACTTTGTCCCTGATGTCAACAGTGCTGTTGTTTCCTTTAGCTCTCCAGCCTTCCAAATGCTTCGTATGTCTGGATAGAAGGTAAAGGCTTCACAAATGGAAGTGTAGTTAATGCACCATTCATTGAGCATTGAGCAAAAAATTCATTTTTTTCCATTTTATGTATGGTATTTTAGTATATACAGTAAAAGTTACAGAATTGTTTTTGTTTCTGAATAATTTTAATCATTTCTACTTTAATATTGGTGTTGCACAGTTAAAGTGATTTTCCAGGTATTGCTTTATTCTCCACATTTTCTATGGGAAGCAGTGCATTAGGAATCAATTTTCAGGGCCTTTGTCAGGCATCAGTTCTTCTTTGGCTTGGCTTCGCGGACGAAGATTTATGGAGGGGTAATGTCCACGTCAGCTGCAGGCTCGTTTGTGGTAACAAATACAGAATGAGGTTACACCCAGGAGACTGCAGATGCTGCAATATGGAGTAAAAAAAACAATCTGCTGCGGAAATTCAGCTGGTTGAGCAACATCTGTGAGAGAGAAACCTTTCAGATTGGAACCCTTCATCAAGGCCAGGGTAGTAATTATTCCCCTGTGGCAGCATGCCATTAGGCAGGCAAACCGGCCCCGCATGTCATGCACGCGGCGGGGCAGCTGGCCAAAATGGCGCCATTGGGGGGTTTCTTCCCGACCTCGGCACCAGGCTTAGAAGCCCACGCTCTGCGGCCTACGTGACACCCTGATGGCGTCCAGACCCACAGCGTGGTTCTCAGCCAGGTCCGGGCTGGGAGAATAAGAACAGCCAGGCAGACCTCAATAAATCAGTTTTTGCTCACTGAACTCACCCGTTTGGTTGTGGAATTATTCAGTAAGCAGAGTGGCCGTCGCTACACCCCTTTGTGAAAAATAACAACTATTTGGGCAGATCCAACAGATGAACCATAGAACTATAGAACATTACAGCTAAGAAACAGGCCCCTTTGGCTCTTTTAGTCTGTGTTGAACCATGCAAAATCTCTGCTCGAATGGAATGGTCGAGTCTTGTGAAATATTGTGAGCTGCAATTATGATTTTGGGATTGGATCCTTCAGAGGCTCCTTGCTTCAAACTCTTCCCTGGGTAGTGTCACTGAATAAGTTTACAAGAATAAGCTGACTGTTATAAACATAATCTGTGTAAGTGAGATTCATAGAGTTGAAGTAAAATGCAAAAACCTCCTGTTGAAATAAAAACACACAAAGCTGGAGAGACTCAGCAGGTCAAGCAGTTTCCTTTATATAGCAAAGGTAAAAATACATAATCGACATTTTGGACTTGAGCCGTTTATCAAGGACTCATCATAAAGTTGATCTGGATCTGGTGGGCCACAGTGCTGTCCTACAATGTCTTGCAATATTGGCCAGGACACCCAAGCAATCATAAGACAAAATGAAGACAAAATTTGCTTTAGTCATTATTATGCCCCTCGATTATCTTTTCCTTTGCTGTGAAGCACAGAATAACACCCATCCTCTCAGAATATTGCTCATGCTTTGTTAAAGAAGAGCTTACCATTGTGGTATTGAGGCAGACAATTACTTCAGAATCATTTTGCTCAGAGACTTGCTTGTATGATAGTTTATTGACACATCACCATCTCATGAAACACTGTTAAGTCAAAAGCTTTATCTCAGATGTAAATACAGAACAGTTTCCTTTACATTGTTATTCTACCACAAGGCATTAGTGAATATAGTGAAGGTGTCAGTACAAATGATCCCAAATGGTTCTCTTACAATTTGTAATAAAACCTGAGTCATCAACCCACTGATTGTTTTTGAATGTCCTTTAGAGGTAGGTAACTAATACAACAAAGTTTCAAACAGTCTAACTACTTAAATGGGAGACAATTTCAATGCTTTCTTCCAGCATTCAATATGATCAGTTGAACTAAAATGCGGTTGAATAAATTTATCAACAGAGTGAATCATCTTCACTATCATTTTGTATCCATTATGCCATCTAACTTAAAGACTTGCTCACAAAGAGGTAACATTGCATATGCTAGAAATTAGAAATGTGTTCAGAAAATGATGAAAATACTTAGCAGGTAAAGCAGCATCCATGCAGAGGGAGTTTCAGATCTATGAGCTTTCATCAGAAATTCCACAGTTGGGTCACAAACAGGTCATCATATGCATAATTCTCTAAATTCTTAGAGAATCATCCAAAATTTCTGAATGGGAGTCATTTTAATACCTTCAACATATAATTGGTGTGATGACAGGAGCACTTTAATGCAAATGGCAGAAAACAAAACATCATTGTTGCTCAACCAATACTCCACTCAGATGCTTCTGGTTTCAAGTTTCAGTCTAACAAGAAAACCTATGAATCCAAACTCCACATCTAACCCTTACCTGAAGCCCATAATGAATCCTAACCTGAAGCCCACAATGAACCCAAACCTAAACCTCATCTGAATCTCACACCTAAACCTAAACTCATCTCCACACTTAATCCTAACCTGAACTCCACACTCAACCCCTGAACCCCTCACCTAACCCTAACCTGAATCCCACACTTAACCCCTGAACCCCTCACCTAATCCTAACCTGAATCCCACACTTAACCCCTGAACCCCTCACCTAACCCTAACCTGAATCCCACACTTAACCTCTGAACCCCTCACCTAACTCTAATCTGAACCCCACAGCTAACCCTAACCTAAACCCCACACTTAACCCCTGAACCCCTCACCTAACCCTAACCTGAATCCCACACTTAACCCCTGAACCCCTCACCTAACCCTAACCTGAATACCACACTTAACCTCTGAACCCCTCACCTAACTCTAATCTGAACCCCACAGCTAACCCTAACCTGAACCCCACACTTAACCCTAAACTCAACCCCAAACCTAACTTGAGCCCCAATGTGAAACACACCCCTAACCCTAACCTAAATCCCAACCCCTGAAATGGGGAGCATCACCCATTAGAAACCTAGAACATAGACTTAGATTTACCACCGGACCCACATTTCTTTCCCCATTACTCCCTATATCTGGGAGGGGGCACACCAACCATGGATACACCTACTAAAGAATAGAAATAAGGTCACCCACTTTGCAGAGAGTAGAAACTTAGTCCAGGGTGCATCAGAACTCACAACAACTACAGGAAAAGAAGTAAGGCACTGATCCCACTAAGAGCCAGGAATAGGCCCAGGTTAATGAAAGCATGGGACAACCAAAAGTAGCAGTTTAGAGTGACACAGAAATTCTGAGAAAAGAGATGAAGTGAACACAAGAGGGATGATTATTCCACCAAAACCTATGAATCCAAGTTACACTCCTGGATTATGGATAATGCTCTCTGCTGCTCCAGATACTGTCATTTGCATGAGATGTTCCATCTATCCTCAGTGGTGAATGCAATTGGCCCCAATGAGCTAATATTAAGATGGGTAGTTCTAATCACTTGGGCTGCAAACTCAAAAGTAGCATTTGAAAGGTTTTTAGATAGATACATGAATATGCAGGGAATAGAGTTTTACTTCAATTTGTTATCAAATTTGCTTTAGACATAGTGGACCAAAGGGCTTTGTTTAAAATTCTATGTTCTAATGTTACTGCTAATGGGTTTGAGTTATAAAGAGTGTTTGGACAAGCTGGGACTTTTCTCTTTGGAGTCTAGAAGTCTTGAGAGGGAACTTGTAAAGGTTTATAAAATAATGAGGATCATAGATAAGGTAAATAGACATAGTAGTTTTTCTGGGTAGACTGGAGGGTATAGGTTTAAGGCGAGAGGGGAAATATATAAAATGGACCTGCGGGGCACCTGTTCACACAGAAGTGGTAGGTATGTGGAACGAACTGCTATGGGTATTGATATAGGCAGGTGCAATTGCAATGTTTAAAAGAGATTTAGAGGGATATGGGCCAAATACAGTCAAATGGGACTAGATTAGATTGATAACTGGGCCAACATGGACCTGAAGGGCCAAAGGGCCTGTTTCTGTGCTGTAAAACTCAATGACTCTCCACGTAAAAAGATTCTAATGAGTTAAACTATTGATACTGCAATGTCATTCTTAAGTTTATGAGCCTTTATTATGTAAATATGAATAGAAATACATAGTTTAGAAGTCCTGGGCAAGAGCAAGCTTAAACAGAGACATGTCATCTGATGCAACATCAATAACTCAAAAGACTGTTGTTGAGAAACCAATAGGTTTTTATTCACTTAAGAACAATGGCTCATTCATACTGTTCCATTGTCCCACATTTAGGAGGAGCCTGTGGAGAGGGACCACAGGTACAATTGGCCAATAGGTGTGCCCAACCAGACAATTATTGCAACAGTGGTTTACCACATTCACCTCTTGTTTTTAAAAAGAGTCCAGTGGGGTGAAGTGGAACTTACAAGGTTAAAATTCAAAGTCACAAGTTTAGTCTTCAGGTGATCTGGTTGTTCGCTGGGACCGGTTGTGGCTATGGTGTAGCGACAGGCTCCTGGATGATCTCGGGCATCTGTAAGTACTCATCAGTATTGTGCTGGTGGGGGGTAGGCACCCATGAGTCCGGTGTATCCTCCCTCAGGGCAGAAGAAGGGTACCAGGAGTCAGGTGCATCATGTGTGTTCAACAGAGAGGGGGGTGTGGGGTGATTAGCAGTGGTCTCCAGGGCCCCTGAGGGAGCCAAGTACAGTAGGCCATGTAGATATATTTGTGGTTGGCATGGAGGAGGTGGACCCTTTTGAACACTTTGGCATAGTGGCCCTTCTTCCCACAAGTTGCATCTTTTTGACCACTTTGGCATAGTGGCCCTTCTTCCCACAAGTTGCATCCTTCACTGGGCAGTGCTTCTTCTGATGCTTGCCCAGACCACAGAAGTACCACTTTGGATGTTCTGGAGCACTGTGGCTGTGGTTGGGTCATCACTGGAGCCAGACAAATGTGATTGAGTGGTTGAGTCAGGGTGGCAGCACAAAAAAGATGGCAGTGCCTGGGGTAACCATGAGGCTGCCGCATTGTTGATTGAGTAGGCCACCATGTTCTAGAGAGCCACTTCCAGTATACCTGCCAGCTAGATTGCTCTCTAAGAGTCTCTGTCGAATTAGTTTGACCTGATCCCCACAACGTAGGTGTCTTGGATCAGGTCCTCTGTGTACTCTATGCTCACAGGGCCCAACAATATTTGGTGTTGGACTCACAAGGTCATTTTTTGTGTGGCCTTGGCTTAGGTAGCAGTAAAGCAGTAAGCATGCAGACATGAGGAAGCAGCAGTCGTGCTAGGGCCAGGTGACCTGACCTCTTGCGTAGAATCTAACCCTTCACCTCATACCGACATGGGTTTTTGCTGAGTGCTCTTCCCAAATCCCAAAAGCATGCAGGTGGATTATATAAGCAGGTATATATATAGATCTATATATAGCTATATATAGATATATATATATATATCGATATATATATATATCTATAACTGGTCAACCAGTTTACCTATCTCGGCTGCACCATTTCATCAGATGCAAGGATCGACAATGAGATAGACAACAGACTCGCCAAGGCAAATAGCGCCTTTGGAAGACTACACAAAAGAGTCTGGAAAAACAACCAACTGAAAAACCTCACAAAGATAAGCGTATACAGAGCCGTTGTCATATCCACACTCCTGTTCGGCTCCGAATCATGGGTCCTCTACCGGCACCACCTACGGCTCCTAGAACGCTTCCACCAGCGTTGTCTCCGCTCCATCCTCAACATCCATTGGAGCGCTTACACCCCTAACGTCGAAGTACTCGAGATGGCAGAGGTCGACAGCATCGAGTCCACGCTGCTGAAGATCCAGCTGCGCTGGATGGGTCACGTCTCCAGAATGGAGGACCATCGCCTTCCCAAGATCGTGTTATATGGCGAGCTCTCCACTGGCCACCGTGACAGAGGTGCACCAAAGAAAAGGTACAAGGACTGCCTAAAGAAATCTCTTGGTGCCTGCCACATTGACCACCGCCAGTGGGCTGATAACGCCTCAAACCGTGCATCTTGGCGCCTCACAGTTTGGCGGGCAGCAACCTCCTTTGAAGAAGACCGCAGAGCCCACCTCACTAACAAAAGGCAAAGGAGGAAAAACCCAACACCCAACCCCAACCAACCAATTTTCCCTTGCAACCGCTGCAATCGTGTCTCCTGTCCCACATCGGACTTGTCAGCCACAAACGAGCCTGCAGCTGACGTGGACTTTTTACCCCCTCCATAAATCTTCGTCCGCGAAGCCAAGCCAAAGAAAGAATATATATATATATATATATATATATATATATTACTGTTAAGTGACATTGAAAAGTGATTTTTGAAACTGCCCAAGAACTTTTAAGTTGCCTATCTTTGCTTGCAAAGAGCCAATCAATAATTAAATTACTATTGATAGTTCAGAAGTACTTTTTTTAATTTGTTTTTCACACTATGAACCATACTGACCAAAATACATACAGACATTTTTCTCTTGAATATACTCTGTCATTTTCTTCCCTTTCCCCCCCTCCCTTCCCTCCCTTCCATTCATTCAACGTTCAATCTATATGATACATTAAACCCGTTAAACAACGTCATCACTTAATAAAAATAAACAAGAAATTTGTGCCTTCTACTTCTACATACTGGGTCAGTTCATTTCGTCATCTTCTCCTTCTGACATTTTAGGTGGTGGAGGTCCGTGGTAGGATTTCTCTATTGTGTTCCATGTATGGTTCCCATATTTGTTCGAATACTGTGATGTTATTTCTTAAATTATATGTTATTTTTTCCAATGGAATACATTTATTTATTTCTATGTATTCTCAGGTTATCTTCTAATTTCCAGGTTGACATAATACATTTTTTTGCTACAGCTAAGGCTATCATAATAAATCTTTTTTGTGCTCCATCCAAATTGAGTCCAAGTTCTTTATTTCTTATATTACTTAGAAGAAAGATCTCTGGATTTTTTGGTATGTTGCTTTCTGTGATTTTATTTAATACCTGATTTAGATCTTCCCAAAACTTATCCACTTTCTCATATGCCTGAATTGCATGTATTGTTGTTCCCGTTTCCTTCTTACAGCGAAAACATCTGTCTGATACTGTTAGGTCCCATTTATTTAACTTTTGGGGTGATGTATATCCTGTGTAACCAATTATATTGTATCATGCGTAACTTCGTGTTTATTGTATTTCTCATAGTTCCGGAGCATAGCTTTTCCCATGTTTCATTCTTTATCTTTATGTTTAGATCTTGTTCCCATTTTTGTTTAGGTTTACAGCTTGTTTCCTCGTTCTCCTTTTCTTGCAGTTTGATGTACATGTTTGTTATAAATTTTTAAATTATCATTGTGTCTGTAATCACATATTCAAAATTGCTTCCTTCTGGTAACCTCAGACTGTTTCCCAATTTGTCCTTCAAGTAGGTTTTCAGTTGGTGGTATGCAAACATTGTCTCGTGAGTTATACTATATTTGTCCTTCATTTGTCAAAAGATAATAATTTATTTCCTGAAAAACAATTTTCTATTCTTTTGATCCCTTTTCTCTCCCATTCTCTAAAGGAAAGGTTATCTATTGTGAAAGGGATTAGTTGATTTTGTGTCAATATTAATTTTGGTAGTTGATAATTTATTTTATTCCTTTTTACGTGAATCTTCTTCCAGATGTTGAGCAGATGGTGCAATACTGGTGAATTCCTATGTTGCACCAACTTTTCATCTCACTTATATAGTATATGTTCAGGTACTTTCTCCCCTATTTTATCTAGCTCTAATCTGGTCCAATCTGGTTTTTCTCTTGTTTGATAAAAATCTGATAGGTATCTTAATTGTGCTGCTCTATAATAATTCTTAAAGTTTGGTAGCTGTAAGCCCCCTTGTTTGTACCATTCTGTTAATTTATCTAGTGCTATCCTCGGTTTCCTCCATTTCCATAAGAATTTCCTTATTATTTTCTTTAGTTCCTTGAAGAATTTCTCTTTTAGGTCAATTGGTAATGATTGAAATAGGTATTGTATCCTTGGGAAGATGTTCATTTTAATACAGTTTATCCTTCCTATCATTGTTAGTGGTAAGTCTTTCCAGTGCTCTAAGTCGTCTTGTAATTTTTTCATTAATGGTTGATAATTTAGTTTGTATAGATGGCCGAGATTATTATCTAGTTGTATACCTAGGTATCGAATTGCTTGTGTTTGCCATCTAAATGGTGATTCTTTCTTAAACTTTGTGAAATCTGCATTATTCATTGGCATTGCTTCACTTTTATTTGCGTTGATCTTGTACCCCGATACTTCTCCATATTCCTTCAATTTCTTATGTAATTCTTTTATTGATATTTCTGGTTCTGTTAATTATACTATGATGTCATCTGCAAATAGACTGATTTATATTCCTTCTCTTTTATTTTTATCCCTCTTATTTTATTTTCTGTTCTTATCAGTTCTGCTAGTGGTTCTATAGCTAATGCGAACAGTGAGGGAGATAGTGGACATCCCTGCCTTGTTGATCTGCTTAATTTAAATTGGTTTGATATATATCCATTTACTGTCACCTTCGCCAATGGTCCCTTATATAATGGTTTAATCCAATTAATATTTTCTCTGTAGGTTAAATTTCTATACTACTTTGAATAAATCATTCCATTCTACTCTATGAAAGGCTATCTCTGTGTCTAAAGCAACCGCCACTGTTGGTGTCTTGTTTCCTTGTACTGCATGAATTAAGTTAATGAACTTGCATATGTTGTCCGTTGTTTGTCTTTTTTTAATAAATCCAGTTTGATCTAGTTTTACTATTTTTGGTATAGAGTCGGCCAATCTGTTTGCTAATAGTTTAGCTATTATCTTATAATCTGTGTTAAGTAGAGATATTGGTCTATATGATGCTGGTGTTAGTGGATCTTTCCCCATCTTTGGTAGTACTGTAATTATTGCTGTTTTGTATGAATCTGGCATGTTTTGTGTTTTTTTCAATCTGGTTCATTACTTCCAGGAGAGGAAGAATTAATGTCTTTAAATGTTTTATAGAATTCTATTGGGAATCCATCCTCTCCCAGCATTTTATTGTTCGGTAGTTTTTTTTTAATATCTCCTGTATTTCTTCTATTTCAAATGGTTTTATTAATTTATTTTGCTTCTCTGTTTGCAATTTCGGTAGTTCAATTTTAGTTAGAAATTAATCTATTATGTCTTCTTTCCCTTCATTTTCAGTTTGATGTAGTTGTTCGTAGAATTCCCTGAAGTTTTCGTTGATCTCCGTTGGGTTATATGTAATTTGATTATCCTTTTTCCTTGATGCCACGCTAATATTTTGTGCATTTTTTCTCCTAGCTCATAATGTTTCTGTTTTGTCTTCATTATGTTCTTCTCCATCTTATATGTTTGTAGTGTTTCATATTTTATTTTCTTGTCTGTCAATTCTCTTCTTTTCGTTGTATCTTCCTTTATTACTAATTCTTTTTCTGTACTTGCTATTTCCCTTTCCAACTGTTCTATTTCCCAATTGTAGTCCTTCTTCATCTTAGTTACATAACTGATTATCTGCCCTCTGATGAACGCTTTCATTGCATCCCATAGTATAAACTTATCTTTCACTGATTCCGTATTTATTTCAAAGTACATTTTAATTTGTCACTCAATGAATTCTCTAAAATCCTGTCTTTTAAGTAGCATGGAGTTTGATCTCCATCTATACATTCTTGGTGGGATGTCCTCTAGCTCTATTGCCAATAACAGGGGTGAGTGGTCCGATAACAATCTAGCTTTATATTCCGTTTTCCTAAATCTCCCTTGAATGTGGGCTGAATACAGGAACAGGTCTATCCTTGAGTATGTTTTATGTCTACACTAATAATATGAATATTCCTTTTCCTTTGGGTGTTGTTTCCTCCATATATCCAAAAGTTGCATTTTCTTTTGCTTTTTGTGATTTTATTTAATACCTTGATTACTTTGTTCTTTCTGTTAGTCTTTTTTCCAGTTTTATCCATCTTTGAGTCCAAATTAAGGTTAAAATCCCCTCCTATTAGTATATTCCCCTGCATATCTGCGATCTTCAAAAAGATATCTTGCATAATTTTTTGATCTTCTTCATTACGTGCGTATACATTGAGCAAATTCCAAAATTCAGAATATATCTGACACTTTATCATTACATACCATCCGAGTCTTGCATATGTACAAAGCAATATTTTTATTTATTTATTTGTATAGATGCAATACTTTTCCAGCATATGTATTATTTGTGTATGTTTTATGTCTGGTGTGTGTCTGCATGTTTTGCACCAAGGACCAGAGAACGCTGTTTCATGAGGTTGTACTGGATGGGTCACGTCTCCAGAATGGAGGACCATCGCCTTCCCAAGATCGTGTTATATGGCAAGCTCTCCACTGGCCACCGTGACAGATGTGCACCAAAGAAAAGGTACAAGGACTGCCTAAAGAAATCTCTTGGTGCCTGCCACATTGACCACCGCCAGTGGGCTGATAACGCCTCAAACCGTGCATCTTGGCGCCTCACAGTTTGGCGGGCAGCAACCTCCTTTGAAGAAGACCGCAGAGCCTACCTCACTGACAAAAGGCAAAGGAGGAAAAACCCAACACCCAACCCCAACCAAACAATTTTCCCCTGCCACCGCTGCAATCGTGCCTGCCTGTCCCGCATCGGACTTGTCAGCCACAAACGAGCCTGCAGCTGACGTGGACTTTTTACCCCCTCCATAAATCTTCGTCCGCGAAGCCAAGCCAAAGGTATTCCATTAATATTTAAAGTCTTATAGTTCAAAATGGCCATTTCATACTTTTTTTACCTCTCATTTCCATTTCCTCATCACCACCTTCCCTTCTTATCCATTTCTGTTTTCTTGTTTTGAACACACTGTAAGACAACACTTCTAAAACATAAAATATTTCCACTATTCCCACATCTAAAATTCCCTTAACCCCAATAGTCCCTCCCCTCTCTGAGTTGCCCTTTGTCCCTTGTCAGGCAACCACATCTCCCCTTTCCATTTGGATCGCGAACCCGCTCGCAAGCGTCAACTGATATCGCAATGACTGTTATTCTTCCCCACCCAGTCCCCCCCAGAAAAGATTTTAATCTTCACATATAACAAAGCTAATTCTCTTAATTCCCCCCTTACTTCCTTTCTTCCCTTTCTTTCCCTTCTTAGTTCCCCCCTTACTTCCTTTCTTCCCTTTCTTTCCCTTCTTAGTTCTTACTTAGACTTTATTCTTCTTCTTTATATATAGTTTGTCATCATTCTTGTTCTTGTTACATCTCTTCAGCTCTCTGTCTGTTTTGTAGGCATTCTGAAAATTCTCGTCCTTTTTCCGGATCCGAGAACAGTCTGCTTTGCTGCCCCGGGATAACTATTTTAAGCACCGCTGGATATTTTAACATAAATTTATAACCTTTTTTCCATAGGGTCGATTTTGCTGCGTTAAACTCCTTCTTCTTCTTCAGGAGTTCAAAACTTATGTCTGGGTGGAAAAAAAATTTGACCTTTGTATTCCAGTGGTTTTTTGTCTTCTCTTATTTTTTTCATTGCCTTCTCCAATATATTTTCTCTTCTCATATATATCACAGGAATTTTACTTGAATGGATCTTGGTTTTTGTTGTGGCTGTGGTTTAGGGGGTAATGTTCTGTGTGCCCTTTCTATTTCCATTCCTTCCTGTAATTCTGGCCTTCCTAGGACCCTGGGGATCCGTTCTTTTATAAATTCTTTCATATCTTTGCCTTCTTCATTTTCCTTAAGGCCCAATATCTTTATATTGTTTCTTCTATTATAATTTTCCATTATATCCATCTTCTGAGCTAACAGCTCCTGTGTTTCTTTAACTTTTTTTATCAGATTCTTCCAATTTCTTTTTTAAGTCATCTACCTGCATTTCTATGGCTGTTTCTCATTCTTCCATTTTGTCTACTCTTTTTCCTATTTCTGTCATGACCATCTCTAATCTATTTACTTTTTCTTCTGTACCTTTTATTCTTCTTTTTATTTCACTAAATTCTTGTGTCAGCCATTCTTTTAATGCTTCCATATACTCTTGAAATTTTTTTTATCCATGTACTGTCCCTTCCCTTCATCTTCCATTTCTCTGTGTAGAGTTTGATGTTCTCCCTCCTCTTCCTCTAGGTCCACTCCAGGATCTGTGTCCTTTACCTCTGTCTCTTCTGACTTTCTTGTTGGGTTGTTTATCTCAGTTTGTTGGGTATTTTTGTTTTCATTATTTTTATTAATGATGTCTTGGTATTGGTCTTCTTCCTCTGGTCTGGTCATTTGTTGTTTCGCTGATTTCCTTTTTTCACTCTCTTCCATCTTGTTTCCGTTATTTTCTGTGTTTTCCTGTTGGGAGCCTTGCTGTCGGGTCATTCTTGTCTGTTTCAGCTGTGGAGATCCACTCCTCAGCTGGTCCCCCCTCCCATCGGTATTGTTTTTGTCGTGTGCATCGTGCTTGTGCGAATCCTCGCACATGCGCGATTGCACACTTCTGTTTGGCTCCGTGAGCCATCTTTGTAGTCCTGCGCTCGGGGTTTCCCCTGGCCTCAGGGAGCGGGTTTCTCTCTCCATGGCGGGCCTCTTCGTACAGGTAAGGCCTTCACCTTTCTCTTCCGATGTCTTTCCTTCTTCTTTTCTTCCCTTTGATTTTGGTTTTTCTTTCTTTGGTGCTATTTTCTCCACACTTTTATTTTTAATTTGTTGTGGTTTCTGTGTCTGTGGCTTTGCTTTTCCTTTACTTTTCTTTTCTGGAGAGGGCTGGTATTTTCTTACCGCTCACTACTCCATCACGTAACTCTCCCATAGTGCAGAAGTATTGGTGTAATATATAGCAAGGAGCCAGAATTCTTTATTCTTTCATGAAATATCAATACTTGAGATTTAAAAATTGCAGTCTCAAAAAAATAATGGCACCGTCGGAGCTGCTGCAATGGCAGTGCCACCACTGGTTCAGACTTGGGAGAGCCAGGAGCGAAGACACAGCTCTGCTCCGCAGGGTCCTACTGCCCAGTCAACAGGTAGGCAGCTCCATATGGCTTTAAATGGTATTTTAAAGTCACCAACACTGTTTTTTTTTAAATCCTGAAATCAGAGAAGTCAATGTTGAAGATGGAGATGTCTATGCTGGGGAGTATATAATGAGGAGTTGCAGACACCAGGGGAGCAGCAGACTGGAGCATGGCACCAGAAATGAGGGAGTGGGGGGTGGTGGGAACACACCCCATTGAGAAATAGAAGCATGGTAGATGACCTGACAAGGAAGATGACCACTGAAGCTCAGCAGCTGGAAGACCCAGATAAGCTGTGGGTGGTTGGCGACTTGTGGTCGAAAATTAACACAGGCTGCAGGTGATTTCCTATCGAAGAACTCACACCAGGTTGCGAGCTGCTGGTAACTGACTCAAGGGAACCAGGTTTCGGAACCGGGATTCAAGGAGGTGCTGAGGGCAAGAAGGTTAAGGTTTCCTAATCAAATTTGTGGTCATAATCTTATTTTGGCCCTCACCTAAATTGCCATCCCATGAGTCAAAGAGAGGTGGAACACAGAAACAGATACTTTAGGCCACTGAGTCCAAATGAAATGTTAATTAAGTTTGAGCATCATTCTCTGCAGGAATCATGACTCCAAATCCAAGCTTGTGAACAGTTTCTCACTTGAGAGAAATGGACTTTGCAGGTGACAGCGAAGGCATCCATGAACTGTTCTAACACTGGATGGCTCACCATGTGTAGTCTGGTTGAGTCATCTGGTAGGAACCAGGAGGGGAAAATTGGAAGGGGCTATACAGATCTTAACGTCTCATCAGGGCAACATTCTCCATCGACCCACTGACCATGCCCTAGGGTAAGTCATCAGCTGGCCCAACAATCCATAGGAGGGCAGATTGTGAGTCTGCCACATTGCCTCAAAGACCCAAAGTATCGTCCTGCAGTGGCAGTGATAATGAAGAAATATTTTGCATCTCTGAATCAGGTGAAGGGTAAACACTGGCCAGAACATAACTGAAAACTTCTCTTGAAAGCAATGGACCTTTAATAGCCACCTGGTGTGCATTAACTTAATTAGCATGTCCTTCATTTCAGTGCTGAAGTATTGGTGTAGTGATTTCAACTTGTATGCTCCCATGATTAGATTCTAAACCATTCTAGAAATAATAAGAACAAAAATAGGAGAAGGTCATCTGGCATGGCGAGCTTGGTCTGCCATTCAATAAGATCGTGGCTGACCAGACCCTGGCCAGCTCTACTTATACATAATGTTTAATTCCCCATAATGTTTAATTCCCCTATTATTTAAAAATGTCTCTTAAATAGATTCAATGAGGCAGCCTCTACTGCCTCATTGGCCAGAGAATTCCACAGATTCACGACTCTCTGGGAAAAACACTTCCTCCTCATCTCTGTTTTAAATCTACTCCCCTGAATCTTGAAGCTATATACATTTGTTTCACCCTCATCCTTTTAAGATCCAAGGAATAGTGTCCTTGGGTCCTCAATCTCTCCTCATGAACTAACCTTCTCATTTGATGTTATATGATGTTACATGGTCCACTTCAGAATGATGTATGATTTCAGGAAAGATTGCAGGTCATGAAGGACTTGTAACTTCTAACCTTTCTTGGTGATAAACTGGTTATCTGGTACTGTTGTTGAAGAATGCATGCAGAGTAATTAACAGTAATTCTACCCTACATTGCCAGAGGGACTGTACCTCCACATAACTATATAACCTTATAACCAGGCCATGTTGGCCTTTCGCGTCTGCACCAGTTCACTGATTTTGTGCGCCCTCTTCATTGTGCTGATGTTAGAAAAGGTGTTATTTATATGAAAATTCTTTACTACATTCTTTATATTTGTATTATGTTCTATCCACGATGCCAATAGGAACATTTCTTCGTGTAATTTCTCTTTTTCTCAATTAAATTGTTTGCACTGAGTATATGTGAAAGGCACCATCATCTTTATAAATGTGAAATTGCTGAATATATTTCAAAGTGCATATATACAAAACAGGGCATTATTTTGACAAGCTATCATCAAACTTCTAATCCATTAATGGTAGCGCATTCAGCCAGGAAAATTATGCCAGTGTGTCATTATGCCATATATTTCTGTTCATGGACTTTTTAATCAATTATTACTCATGGTAAGAATATTGCACTGTCATTGTTTTACATTAACTCTGCACAGGGGACAGAGTGAGTGTGTGTAGATGCTGCAATCCAGAGCAACAAAAAAAAAACAAGCTGCTGGAGGAACTGAGATCTGGGGAGGCGAAGGGATGGTCAATGTTTCAAGTTGCATTAAGGCTCAGAGGGCAAAGCATGAAGAGATGTGATGGAGGGGTAATGCAGGAGACAGCAAATAATTGATGGATCCAGGCAAGGGGAGGTTGGTGGGCAGATGGAGCCATGTCGGGGAGGGAAGGGTGAAGATGCTTGGAAGTTGTATGTAGAGGCAACAAGGATTCTGGAATCTATGAAGAAAATAAGGAGATTGAGTGAGTGAAACCAGAGTAGGAATGAATGGAGGGGAGAAGGGAGAGGGCACACAGTGTGGGTTGTATGTGTGGGTGATGGAACTAGATGGAGGTGGAGAAAAAAAATAAGTAATGGGGGTAGGGAAGGGGCAGGGTTTTTGGGGCAGAGTGTGTGAGAGAGGGGACCTGGGTGAATCAGAAGGTGAGAGAAAGGTATTAGACAAGCAGGTTACCTGAAACTGGAAAAGTCAATGTCCATGCCATTGGGCTGCAGATAACTCAGGTGGGATAGGAGGCTGGTTTGAATTTTACCTCAACCTGGCTGGTCTCTGATCTGCTGACTTTCCCCAGAGCTCATTTTTGCAGTTAGCTCTACAAAATTACATTTGTCAGCTTCAAGGGTAACTCCCAGTTACGATCATTCTCTAAGATCATTTTTGGGGCCCTTACAAAAGAATTTGAAATTTCCCCAAGAATTTTTAAAGCAGTTGCTTGACTCAAATCAATCCTTCAACAAAATTGCCTTCAAATATTTCTCAATATCCATGTAGTTTATATGAGTGATCAATTAATGTTGAGATTTATTTCAGCAGAACTTGTGTGGAGAAGGTCCCATTTCACAGTAAAGGCATCCTCCTTTTTGCAGAGTACCAAATCCTAGCATTTCACAGGCCTCTACACTAGTGCATGTGTAGGGAATGAAGCAATATGAATCACAGCAGAAGAGATTTAATTTAATTTGGCATCATGTTCTGCACAAAGCTTCGAAGATCTATTCCGGTGTATTCTTTTAGGTTCCATGTTAATCAATCCCACAACCAAGGAAGCACATCTGCAGTTCTGTCCCTTCTAGTTCTGCATGGCGATTCACAGTCAAACTGCTAAAAGAAGGCGGGTGCTCTAAGATAATCTCCATCTTTGAGCAAGGGTGAAGTATTCAAAATCAAGTTCAGCGATGTGTCAAGAAAATGATCCATCTCAACTTCGCCTGACATTTCTAGCATTACAGAGCTAGAATCAATTTAATCCAATCCATGTGACATCAGTAAGCCGACTGAATCCAACAAAGACTGCAGAATCAAAGAATTTCCACGCTGTACAACTGACATTTACCTCAGAACCAGCTGTGCCTTCAGCAAAGATTTTCCAGTAGATTAATAACACCAGCATCAACACAAGCAAGTGAAAAAATGTTTGTCCTGTTCGAAAACCTGTCTATTTATCACATAATCAAATTATGCTCAGTCATCAGCAAGTGAGTGAAAGAAGCCTACGTCAACAATTCATTATTTTTAAAAATATTTTTATTGATCTTAATAAAAAATTTATATAAACAAAAAGGGTACAAATCAATAAGATAGTACAGGCAGTTACATAAACTAAATAAGATATTCCGTATATCACTAAATTGTAAGTCATATCTATAATTCATATTCAAAATAGTATGTACCTTTTTGGAAAAAAACCTCTAATAAAATATAAAAATAGAAAAGAAGGAAATAGTAGAGGAGAAAAACTCAAACCCCTTACCTAGCTGCATTGCCAGATGTTTGATGACTAGTATTAAAAGAAAAATGAAGGTAAAAAAAATGAATATAAGAGACATGGAAAAGATACAATTTAATTACATTATAAAGTAAGGTAGTGAGTCAGAATGACCCCCGCAACTTCTGGAATCTTATATTTGAAATATTAATTGAATAACGAATCTCTTCCTTGTTCAAGCAGGACATGATGTCACGCAGCCACTGATCATGAGTAGGCGGGGCAGCATCCTTCCATTTTAGTAAAATCGCACACCTCGCCAAAAGAGAGGCAAAATAAATGATGTGACTCTGAACCAAAGATAAAGAAGAACCATTCCCTCCTGCTGTACAGAAGAGGGCCATCAATGGATTCAGTTTTAAAATCTATACTGAAAATTTTTGATAATGTATGGCAAACCAACAATTTGTACAAGCAGCACTTATACACTAAGAAGCTGCTTTGGGTTTTGCCAGGACCACATAGCTCCAGATCACATTACAGTCGTGCTCCAACTATCCAAGATTTGAATTCCAGAGGATGACTGCCTTTGATATTAGGCACCATTTGACTAAGTGGCATTCAGTATCCCTGGTAAAACAGAAATCAGAGAGCAGCAAGGGGAAAACAAAGTAAAGACAGATGACAGTAGTTGTAGCTTGTCAATCATCCTCACCCAGGACATCACTGCAGGCATTATGCTATGATTGGCTGCTGCTGGCTGGACACGCCTCCCAAGACCGATCCAACCCATAGCCCTTTGCATGCTCCCCATTCCACTCTGCCTTGATCAGTCAATAATGTTGATGGATGTTCCAATCTATAGTTAACAAAAGCCTATCAGTTTCACAACTCCAGTCTTTTGTGATTATTGATGGTTCCTCAAGTACCTTAATCAATGGCTTCTTTCTTTAAGTCAGTGAGAAGTGGGTGCATTTGTTGATGTTTGAAAAAAAAACAATTCCATTCACAGCCCTTTGGCATATGGAACAGATTATACCTACCACAAAGCCTGAAAAATACCCAGGCATGGACTGATACATGACATATTTTTTTTTAATTTTAAGTTTACACATACAGCACGGTACCAGGTCCTTTCAACCCATGAGACTGTGCCACCCAATTGCACCCAATTGGCCTACAACCCCAGTATGTTTTGAAGGGTGCAAGTGTCCCAGTGAAAACCCAAGCAGACACGGGGAGAACGTACAAACTCCTAACTGACAGCACAAGATTCGAACCCCGGTCATTGGCGCTGAAAGAGCTTTGCGCTAACCGCTACGCTAACTGTGCCACCAATGTTGGGCTTCTCACAAGAGTGCCATGGAATGAGTGAAGAGGGAATCTAACCAGCTGCCCTTGACAATCAATGACATTTGCACGACTGATTCTCCAGACATCAACATCCTGGTGGATTTTATTGACTGGACCCATCATGTTAATTTTGTTCTTACAAGAGTAGGTCAGAAGCTGATTTTCCAACAATGAGTGATTTATCTTCCAACCCAAAGCCTTTCTGCCATCTAAAAGGCACAAGTCAAGTCAAGTCGCATTCATAGCATGACCATTGCAGTGTACAGTGTACAAGTCATCAATGTGATGGCTACTCATCACTTACCTCAATGAATAAAAATCAAGATTCTTGACTCTATCCAAGATAAAACAGTTGGATTGATACTCCATCAATCTTCTTAAAATTTCATTAGCTCTAGCACCACCACAATGTCAAGTCAATTCAAGTTTATTGCCATCTTATTGTACAAGTTCTTCTTTGGCTTGGCTTCGCGGACGAAGATTTATGGAGGGGGTAAAAAGTCCACGTCAGCTGCAGGCTCGTTTGTGGCTGACAAGTCCGATGCGGGACAGGCAGACACGATTGCAGCGGTTGCAAGGGAAAATTGGTTGGTTGGGGTTGGGTGTTGGGTTTTTCCTCCTTTGCCTTTTGTCAGTGAGGTGGGCTCTGCGGTCTTCTTCAAAGGAGGTTGCTGCCCGCCAAACTGTGAGGCGCCAAGATGCACGGTTTGAGGCGTTATCAGCCCACTGGCGGTGGTCAATGTGGCAGGCACCAAGAGATTTCTTTAGGCAGTCCTTGTACCTTTTCTTTGGTGCACCTCTGTCACGGTGGCCAGTGGAGAGCTCGCCATATAACACGATCTTGGGAAGGCGATGGTCCTCCATTCTGGAGACGTGACCCATCCAGTACAACCTCATGAAACAGCGTTCTCTGGTCCTTGGTGCAAAACATGCAGACACACACCAGACATAAAACATACACAAATAATACATATGCTGGAAAAGTATTGCATCTATACAAATAAATAAATAAAAATATTGCTTTGTACATATGCAAGACTCGGATGGTTAGTGCGAGCAGTTCCTTTGGGTGTTCAGCATTCTCGCTGCCCATGGGGAGAATTTGTTCCTCAGCATGGAGGTGCTGGCCCTGATACTCCTGTATCTCTTCCCCAACAAGAGCAGCTGAACGATAATTGTGCAGGTTGGAAGGGGTCCTCAGTAATTTTGTGCACCGTCTTCAGACAATTCTGGTAGATTATGGTGATATGGGGGTGGAAGTCTCCCATGATCCTTTCTGCCACTCATGTTTCTGTGGTTTGGCCTTTGATCCATTTGCATGTGTACATCATCTCTATCACCAGCATACAATGGTTGCAGTTTTCATCAGTCCAGCACCAGAACCATGGTTGCAGTGTGCATCAGCCTAGTACCAGTACACTGTGGATGCAATTTTCATCAGTCCAGCACACTGTGGTTGTAGTGTGATCAGTCCAGCACACTGTGGATGTATTGTGATCAGTCCAGCACTAGCATACCATGGTTTACGTGTGCAGCAGTCCAGTACCAGCATACCATGGTTGAAGTGTTCATCAGTCCAGCACACAGTGTTTGCAGTGTGCATCAGTCCAGTACCAGTATACTGTGGTTGAAGTGTTCATCAGTCCAGCACACAGTGTTTGCAGTGTGCATCAGTCCAGTACCAGTATACTGTGGTTACAGTTTTCATCAGTCCAGCACACAGTGTTTGCAGTATGCATCAGTCCAGCACACAGTGTTTGCAGTGTGATCAGTCCAGCACACAGTGTTTGCAGTGTGATCAGTCCAGCACACAGTGTTTGCAGTGTGATCAGTCCAGCACACAGTGTTTGCAGTGTGATCAGTCCAGCACACAGTGTTTGCAGTATGCATCAGTCCAGCACACAGTGTTTGCAGTATGCATCAGTCTAGCACACAGTGTTTGCAGTGTGATCAGTCCAGCACACAGTGTTTGCAGTGTGATCAGTCCAGCACAGTGTTTGCAGTATGCATCAGTCCAGTACCAGTATACTGTAGTTGCAATTTTCATCAGTCCAGCACACAGTGTTTGCAGTGTGAATTCTCTACAAAATGCCCTGAATTTTTTTGTAACATCAACCCAACAATTTCTCCCAAACTCTTTAATTCTACCACTGAGAGAGAAAAATGGGAAGTAGGTAAATAGGAATACCTGAATACCAGAACTTGAATGCTCCCTTCCATATCAACAATGCTAACATGAAAATGAATTGCTATTCTTTGATTGTTGTTTGGTCTAAATTCTTGGATTTCTTGTGGGCATACTTTCACCTGAAAGAAAGCAGTATTGCAAGAATTTGATTATAAAAAAAGGTTCACATTCAGCACAGAAGACCCTTCCAGCCCATTTAACCTGTGCTGTCCATTTAAAGCATATTAATCAACCAACCCAATACATTTTAGAGGGTAGGAGGAAACCAGAGCATTGGAATAAAACCCAGGCAAGTCATGGGGACAGGATGCAAGCGTTGTTTACATGCAAACCGATGAAGGTATAAATTAGGAGCAAGAGAAAGCAACTCATCCCTTAAAGCAGAAGAAGATTGCTCTGGAATTTTACAGAATTAAAGATGATCTGACTGTGAGCTTAACACCAAGTATTACTCTACCCCTCTTTCAAAAATATTCAAAGTCCAAGTTTTTTTTCCCTGCTATTTGAAGATGAGTTACATAGACACATAACCTTCTGAGAGAAAAAAAAAACACTTAATTTCTATCTTAAATGGTGAGCCCTTATTTTGAATGGTGACTCCTAGTTCTAGGTTCTGCCACATCCATCTAGGTTCTCCTCATCCATCTATTAAGTCCATCAGCATTTCAATCAAGTCACTTCTCACCTTATTAAGATCCAGTGGATTCTAGTTTCATGTCCATTCTTTCTTTGTGAGCCATCCAGATTGCTACCCTTCTCAAAATTGCAGAATCTCTTACCACTGCTGAAATGGACGAATTCACATTTTTTCATTTTGCACTCCATTTATCCACTTAGTTAAAATTACTATAATTCTTTGCAGCCTCTTTATATCTTTTTGTCAATTGAAGTTAATTGGCAAATTTAGCAATCTTAATCCAAGTCCCTCATATAAATTGTAAGATGTTAAGATCCCAGCATTGAAAGGAGGTCATGTAATGGAAGTTGCAGATCCTAAGAGCTCCCAGATCTAGACCAGAAAACAGCATTAAAAATCTAAAATCTGATATAAAATAGAGAGAAAATCGTGTCTGAACACAAGAAGAGGATGAGGAAGCTTCAATCAACAAAAAAAGGAAAAATACAGCAAGGATCTGAGGCAAGTGGAGGTGCCGCTGTCAGGAGTAATGGCAGCCCCAACCCAAGAGACATCAAGGAGGACACAACCCCCCACCACCAAGTCCTCAGCACCAACGGGAGTTCCGCAAGCAGGTGGTGCTCAGAGAGGAGGAACGGTCCGGAGTGACAGAGAAGGTGGTAAGAGCCTTGGAACAAGTCAATGGGAGCAAGGGAAGACAGCTGCCTCCCCCTCACAGCTTGCGGGTTCACGTGCCAAGCAGCGGTCTCCCCGATGGCCGGGGTCCACTAGCAGTGCGTCAAGTCAGGGAGCAGAGGGCTAAAGTGGAGCCAGCGTGATCTCGGGACTAACGAACTTCAATGAGGACGTGGGGGAGTTCAACTGGGATAGTGATAGCAACAATTGTGAGGGCCGTTGTGTCAGAGATGAGTGTCGGTGGGGCAACAGCGATGGCGGTAATGGATGCGGTTGAGTATGCGAGGTACCCAGCCATGAGGCCAGAAGAAGCTGGAAGGCTGGGTTTGTACAAAAAAGGGAGGAGGAAGGCCCAGAGCCCTCCTTAAGAGATGTTTTACAGACTCTGATCCAAATGGAAAATAGATTAGAGACGGTAGTGGACAGAAGGGGCAGAGACATGTCAGAAAAATTAGGCAGGATGGAGGGGGCCCTGGTGAATATAACAGGCAGGATGACAGAGGAAGAGGAGAGATTGGGGGTAGGAAGGATAGAACTGCCACAATGGAGCAAGAAATTAACGTGATGAGGTATGGGGGAAGCTGGACTTCCTGGAGAACTTCACAAAAGGCTGCAACATTAAAATAGTGGGATTGAAAGAAGACTCCGAGGAGGTGGGGGGGAATCTTGCAGAGTTCCTAACTAAATGGATCCCCAAACTATTAGGAAAGGAGGTGCTGAGAACCCCCGTTAAAATAGAAAGAGCCTTTAGAGCCCCAAACCCTAAACCAGGACTGGAACAAAGACCCCGGTCGATTTTTATAAAGTTAAAATATTTTCAAGATAGTGAAAAAATATTTGGGGAGGCAGCAAAAGGAGAAATTCAGAGGGGAGCCCCCTTGGAGTACAGGGGGTTGAAAGTGTTATTTTATCCAGATACTAGTGTAGCTCTGCTCAAGAAGCTGAAAGACTGAACCAGTTAAGAGATCGGCCAAGCAAAAGGGCTATGATTGTGTTCTACGTCATCCCGCTACCTTAAAAATTATGTTGCTGGAGGAGGGGGTGGGGAGGTGGGTTGGGGAGGGGGGGCAAGAGAATGAAATTTTTTTACAGAGTAATAAAAAGTACATCAGTTTATATCTATCCTGCCGGAACTAAATGGTGGACCAAGTGGAATAGAGTAAAATGGGCAATAAGACTTAAAATTATTAAAACTGATAGACGAGGAGGACTTGGATTTCTGTGCTATGTAAAGAATTGGATTTTGGCTGTTTTCTGATTTAAAAAAAATGATGATAAGAGATGTTATATGTAAGAGTCTTGGGGTTCTGGGACTGGACAAATGGAGGGTGCTGAGGGTGAGAATGGAGAGTCATGGTGACTGCAGGATAAGGGGTAATATGGTGGTAGGAGGAGGAGAGTGACTGTCAGAGATGTGAGCGGAGGGTGGCTGAGACTCATGTGTGAAGTGTGTGGGGGATGTGTTTCCTTTTATTATTTGGAGAGGTATGGTTGTGACTGGGTATGTATGTTGTGGGAGAATGGATATGTGGTGTCTTTTTTCGCCCAGGGCCTGTTGTGGCTCGGATGGAGTGGAGCAACAGGCAGATGACAAGAGATTGGATCCGTGTAGGTGTGGGGGTAGAGATGGAAGGAAAACATTGAGGGAAAATGCCCTGATGTAATAGCTAAAAGTGTAAAGTATGCTACTTTCAATATTAATGGTTTAAATGGAACGGTGAAAAGAAAACAGGTCTTGGCACACATTTAAAAAATGGGGATAGATCTGGCATTCCTCCAAGAGATGCATTTAATAGAGCAGGAGCATCAGAAGCTAAAAAGGGAATGGGTGGATCAGGTCATATCCTCCTCATTTGGCTCAATGGCAGGGGGGTAGTAATTCTAGTGGGGAAGAATGTTCCAGTGGAGGTGCAGAGGGTGATTACAGACAAAATGGGAAGATTCATTATGGTGCACTATCAGATATATTCAGAATCCTGGACCCTAGTGAATGTCTGTGCCCCCAATTATGATGATGAAAAATTTATACAGGTCATTTCCCTATGATTGGCAGAGGCAAATGAAAATATTCTAATGTGAGGGGGGGGGGGAACTTTAATCTATGTCTGGATCCGATGCTGGATAAATTCACAAAATGAATAACTAGGACTACAGTGGTAAAAACCACCATTGAATGCATGAGGGAACTGAATCTGATAGATGTGTGGTGGAAAAAGCATCCAGGAGAGAGGGATTACTCATTTTACTCAAAGCAACATGATTCCTACTCTAGAATAGACTTTTTTTCTGGCTTCAGCCCATATAGAGGATAGGATCAAGGAAGCTGAGTATGGAGCAAGGCTTCTCTCAGACCATTTCCCCCTGGTTTTGACTACAGAAATGTAAGATAAGCAGGACACATTATACAGGTGGTGTCTTAACACTCTGATGATGAAAAAGCCAGAGTTTTGTAGTTTCATAAGAGCTGAAATAGCCCTGTTTTGTGTGATCAACTATCCCTCTACTCCAGATAAATTTCTTCTGTGGGACACCCTTCAGGAATATATGAGGGGCCAGATAATTGGGTACAGAAAGATGGTCAAGAAAAAGTATATGAGGGAGGTGGAGGAATTGGAAAAGGACATTACCCAATTTTCAGGAATCATAGAGGACCACTATAGAGCTCTTACAAACAAGAAATTAGAATATAATACACTTCAGACGAATAGTATGAATAAGGCCCTCACAAGGTCGAGGCAAAAGTATTATTAGTTGGTGCTAAGTGCTCACAAGGTCCTTGCTTGAAGTTAAGGACAGAACAAGCCTCTAGAACAATCAATACAAGGAATGGTCACATCTCACATAAACCAAAGGAAATTAATGAGACCTTCAGAGAATTCTATGAAGGATTGTATAAATCGGAATTGACTGGGGATTCTAATCAAACAGATGAGTTTCTGGCCAGATTAGATCTCCCAAATGTAAGCCCGGAGGAGCAGGAGGGACTAGGCCTTCCTCTTACAGAGGAAGAGTTGGGGAAAGCATTATGCACTACAAGCTGGCAAGTCTCCGGGGGAGGACGGATTCCCCCCTCAGTTCTATAGAGAATTTAAGGATTTACTTATGCCTCTGTATATGGAAGTGATAGATCTGACAAGGGAGACATGGACCCTCTCAGAATCTTTTGCAACGGTAATTGTTATGGTGATCTGAAAGAAGGGTAAAGATCTGCTTTTGCCTTCTTATTATAGACCAATCTCCCTGCTGAATACTGATTATAAGATCCTTGCCAAGGCCCTGACAAACAGACTACCATTGCATTTACCAAAATTAATAAATAAAGACCAGGCAGACTTTGTGCAGGACAGGCAAGCACTTGATAACATTGACAGAATGTTGAGTATAATGCATCTGGTATAAATCAGAAATGAGAATGGATTGGCTGTTTCCTTGGATGCAGAGAAGGCTTTTGATAGACTGAAGTGGGAATTTTTATTTAAAGTGCTGAAGAAGGTGGAGTTAGGGCCAACTTTTCTAAATTGGATTAGGGCACTATACCATTCGCCCAAGGAAAAGGTTATGACCAATGGACAAATCTCTTCAGCTCTCCCACTCACCAGATCTATACACAAGGGTGCCTGCTATCACCAGCTCTCTTTGTGCTAGCGATGGAACCACTGGCTGAGGCTATTCGTTGGTATCCAGACATTAAAGGTTATAGAGTGGGCCAGGAGAAGCACAAAATCAATTTATTTGCTTATGACATGCTGATGTATCTGTCAGACTCTGCAATTTCTTTGACTTGATTGCACATGGTATTGGACAACTATGGGAAATTCTCCGGGTATAAGACCATTTGGGGAAAAAGTGAGGTGATGTCAATCACCAAGAGGAATTATAGCCAACTTAAAGAAAATAGCAATTTAAAATAGCCACAGGAGGGGATCAAATACCTGGGAGTTAATATTGATGGCAACTTGAATAATTTATAAAAGTTAAATTATTCCCCCTTGTTGGAGAGAATCCAGAAGGATTTAAATAGATGGATGTCCCTGCCCTAAACATTAGTGGGCAGGGTTAACAGCATCAAAATGAATGTTGCCAAGATTCCATTATCTTTTCAGACATTGCCTGAGCTGTTGTCCCAGGGTTTCTTCAAACAGCTGCTATACAAGGTCAGAATGTTTCTTTGGAATGGTAAGGTGGCAAGGGTCTCTATGGGAAAATTAACATGGGACTACAATCTGAGAATGGCAGACTTTAAAAAATATTTTGGGCAGCCCAGTCGAGATATATCGCCTCTCTTCCAGGGAGGAGGTGTACCATCCTGCGCACAAGTTGATCTGCACTTGATTTTCAAGAGGATGGCAGAGGACTTTATTTATTAATGCAACGCTAAATTGCTGTCAGGAAAGAAGGGCAGCCCCATATTAAAACAAGTGATTAATATCTGGAAATAAATTAACCAATATTTGAACAAGAAAGTGGGACTGTCCCCAAAAGCACCCCTGTCTCCTAATAAATTAATATCATTAACTGTAAGTAACAAGATCCTGGATGCATGGCGCCATAATGGCATCAGGTGCATAGAGGAGTGTTACAAGTAGGGGCAATTAATATTGTTTGAGCAACTCAAAAATAAATATGATTTTCCAAATCAGACATTCTACTACTATCTTCAAATAAGATCTTTTTTATAGGACAGATTGGGTCCAAGTATGGCCCTACCTCAGTGTAGCGCCATAGAGAACATGATTCAAAGGGGGAGTGGAAAAAAATTCATTTCTGCAATGTATTTCCTGCTCTAGTCAGATGGACCCAAACTGAGGGAAAGATGGGAGTCGGACTTGGGTATTGTAATTGATGAGGGATGCTGGTCCAACTTATGTTGGGACAGCATGATCAGGGTCATCAATGAAGGTACAGGTTGGTGCAATATAATTTATTGCACCAGCTGCAGAAAATAAACAGGTCAAAACCAGAACTCTCGGACAAATGCTTCAGATACGACATGGCAACTGGGACATTTGTGCACGCAACTTGGTCATGTGCCAAGGTGAGACTCTTTTGGGAAGAACTAGGCCACGTCCTAGAGAAAATCATAGGTAAATGATTCCTGCAGGACCCAGAGTTGTTCCTGTTGGGAAACATAATAGATATAAGGCTTACAATAGAGCTGTCCAAATTTCAAATCCAATTTGTGTTAATTGCATTGGCGGTGGCCAGGAAGTGCATTGCGGCTACCTGGAAGACTGACTCTAGTCGTAGTATCGAACGATGGAATGTGGAAATGCAGAGCTGTGTTCCCCTCGAGAAGGTAACATATAATTTGAGAAACAAATATGATACTTTTCGAAGGATTTGGCAGCTGCACATGTGCCACAGAGGCATATGGCAGTAATTGATTTCCCCATTCCCTGTTGTGATGTCCTCTCTCTCACACTAATCCCAATCAAGGAAAGTCAGGAATATGTATCGGCCCTTCGATCTCCCACCGTGCAGCGACAATCCCTGTTCCCTAAACACTATTTTTTATCCTGATGTATGCAGTCAATAATGAGATTGGAGAGTATGTAAAGTTGAATTCAAGCTGCCAGGATGGCAAAATATTTTAAAAAAAGATCCCAGCACTGATCCCCATAACTATTTGTTACTTCTTACCAACTAGAAAAGACCCATTTAAGACAATTTTCTCTTTTCTGTTACTCAAATCAAAATGTTACAGCGAGCCTTTATTTTCAAAAATAACCTTTGTGCAGCCCTTAATTTGGTCTCCAACGCAAATATGGTACTTTTCCCATCCATCCACGAAGGCGGAAGCAAATATTGTACATCTAGTGCCCTACTGGGCACCAAAGTGGCCTTTCTTTTTTCCAACATGAAGATTATTTTTCAGCTTTTATGTTCATGATCTTGGGTGCAATTGTTGTTCTTGCTTGAGGCACCACTCTCTGAAAGTGGAAGGAGGAATTTTAGGGCTGTGCCCAAATATAATTGTCATGTTAGTGGATAGGTTAGCATAATCTGAGGTTTATGCTTTATTAGTGTCAATTTAATCAATTCATCTTGAGAAGGATTAGCTGCACAGCTGTAGCTTTTGGTGGGTATGAATATACTGGTTCTGGAGAACTCATTCATGGGAAACAGTGATTTGCAGATGTGTTCACTTGCCTCTGCTGTTCAGTCTATTTGACTTTCAGAAGAATGTCCTGATGGTGTAAGGATTGATAGGAACACCTCCCTTTAGTTTGCACAAATGCTTTTTCTGGTTGGTTTCCTGCAACAAGCATCCAGCAGTCCATTACTTCCCTGTTTAGCACCCTTTGCAAAACTTCAGGATCTTCTTTCTCTGTTGAGTCTTTGTTCATCTCTCACTGCTTCCTCAGGGCCTCCCTTTTTAAATTTTATTGGAAGTGAGCCAATAATAGATTTTAGCTCAAGTGAGCTGGCAGTCAATTGATTGGTTCAAATATTACAGCTCAAATATCCATAGCTCCCCAACCTATAAGTTGAAAGTTGTGTGCGGCAGAGATTCATCTGCATGTTTCTGGGACTGAAGGGCTTTAGTTATAGAGAACGTTTGGATAGGCTGGTTCTTATTCCCTACAGTGTAGGAGGCTGAGAGAGTAACAAAAAGGTTTATTAAATCTTGAGGAGCATGGATAATGAATGCTCATTTTTTTTCTCCCTCAGGGAAAGTTGTTATAGAACTAGAAGGCATAGGTTTAAGGTGAGAGAGGAACCTGAGGGGCAACATTATTAATTAGAGGGTAGTCCCTATCTGGAACGAGCTGCCGGAGGAAATTTATAGAAGTGAGCAAAATTGCAATGTTCAAATGACATTAAGAGAGATACTTGGAAAGGAAGAGTTTAGAAAGATAAGGATTAAACGCAGGCAAATGCGTCAAGCCCAGACAACAACTTGGTTAGCATGCACAGGTTGGGCCTAAGAGCCTGTTCCATGCTGTGCAACTCAATGACTCTATAAGAAAAACAATTACAATTAGGAATGTGCCTCATGCTGTACTGCACCATCGTTGAATAATTTTATTTTGTATCACCTGAAGATTAAAGCCATTTTGTAAAGGTTATATGCCAATCAGATAAATATCTGATAAATATTTTAAGTGTTTCTCCAGTGCTTTGGTAAGCAAACCTTTTTTTTCCTGAGGATAAAAATGCTAGGATAATAGGTCCTGTCATTACGTCAGGTTATCGGACCACTAGCTCATAAAAATAATCCATTCATGCATGGTGTAATATGACCAAACATGTACTGCCAAATTTAAATCCAAAATTATCATATGTTGTACATTAAATATCATTGTTATACTCCATTGTCAGATATTTGAACTGAAATTAATTGTGTTAATTGATTATGTCCGGACAGGCAATCTGTCATATATAAAATTATATTTAGAAAGTTTTGCCAAAAGCTGGCTGTCAGCCTTAGTCAAAGATGATGATATAAGCTGGATCCAATTAAGTTTATGACAATAAATAAATCCTCCAGAGTGAGAATGGCCAACAACTAATGTGCCCTTAAATGATGTTTAAAAATGGTCAGAACAACTAAAATAGATTGCTTATCTTAAAAAATGTCTTGCTGGAATATAATAGATCATTAGTCAATTTTATTGATGAATGTTAAAGGATGTAAAGTACATTTAATCTATTATCTGTTACTGAAGACTGTCTCAACTGTTTTTTTTAATTGTTTTCAGAGATGGTAACTGGCACAGTATGATGAAAACAAATTCCACTAACATATTTGAGCTTTTAGCATTTATTCACATCCCATTACATCTCATTTAACCATGGGCCTTGTGCTGAGGACATTTGCAGTCACTCCATTCCATCCATCCTGGGGAAGTATCCTCAATCCCATCTCTGTGAAATCCTTCATATCCATTGGTGGGAATATGTGAATTACCCAACTTCTCTCCCATGCCAACAACCAAGGCTTTAATGGCACTCAGACAGCTCCACTGCATGGGCTGTACTTTAAGGCATGAAACAGGCACTATTCTTCTTTGGCTTGGCTTCGCGGATGAAGATTTATGGAGGGGTATGTCCACGTCTGCTGCAGGCTCATTGGTGACTGACAAGTCCGATGCAGGACAGGCAGGCACGGTTGCAGCGATTGCAGGGGAAAATTGGTTGGTTGGGGTTGGGTGTTGGGTTTTTCCTCCTTTGTCTTTTGTCAATGAGGTGGGCTCTGCGGTCTTCTTCAAAGGAGGTTGCTGCCCGCCGAACTGTGAGGCGCCAAGATGCACAGTTTGAGGCGATATCAACCCACTGGGGATGGTCAATGTGGCAGGCACCAAGAGATTTCTTTAATCAGTCCTTGTACCTCTTCTTTGGTGCACCTCTGTCTCGGTGGCCAGTGGAGAGCTCGCCATATAACACGATCTTGGGAAGGCGATGGTCCTCCATTCTGGAGACGTGACCCACCCAGCGCAGTTGGGTCTTCAGCAGCGTGGATTCGACGCTTGCGGACTCTGCCAGCTCGAGTACTTCGATGTTGGTGATGAAGTCATTCCAATGAATGTTGAGGATGGAGCAGAGACAGCGCTGATGGAAGCGTGCTAGGAGCCGTAGGTGATGCCGGTAGAGGACCCATGATTCGGAGCCGAACAGGAGTGTGGGTATGACAACGGCTCTGTATACACTAATCTTTGTCATGTTTTTCAGTTGGTTGTTTTTCCAGACTCTTTTGTGTAGTCTTCCAAAGGCGCTATTTGCCTTGGAGAGTCTGTTGTCTATCTCTTTGTCTATCTTTGCATCAGATGAAATGGTGTAGCCGAGATAGGTAAACTGGTTGACCGTTTTGAGTTCTGTGTGCCCGATGGAGATGTGGGGGGGCTGGTAGTCATGGTGGGGAGCTGGCTGATGGAGGACCTCAGTTTTCTTCAGGCTGACTTCCAGGCCAAACATTTTGGCAGTTTCCGCAAAACAGGACGTCATGCGCTGGAGAGCTGGCTTTGAATGGGCAACTTAAGCGGCATCGTCTGCAAATAGTTCACGGACAAGTTGCTCTTGTGTCTTGGTGTGAGCTTGCAGGCACCTCAGATTGAAGAGACTGCCATCTGTGCGGAACCGGATGTAAACAGCGTCTTCATTGTTGAGGTCTTTCATGGCTTGGTTCAGCATCATGCTGAAGAAGATAGTAAAGAGGGTTGGTGCGAGGACGCAGCCTTGCTTCACGCTTCACAACATAAATATCAAGGCTTTAATGGCACTCATACAGCTCCACTGCATGGGCCGTGCTTTAAGGCATGAAACAGGCACTATAATCAGAATCAGAATCACGTTTATTGTCATGAACATGTGTCATGAAATTTGTAGTTATGCAGGAGCAGTATGGTGCAGATCAAAGTGCCAAAATTGCTAAAAATTGCTAATTTGTAAATACTAGATTAAAAAAAAATAACTAGTGCAAAAATTATAGAAAAAGCTAGATTGTGTCCATTCAGAAATCTGATGGCGGAGTGGAAGAATCTGTCCTTGTACCACTGGGTGTTCATTTTCAGCTCCTGTACTTCCTTCCTCATAGTAGCAGTGAGAAGGGGGCATGGCCTGGGTGAGGGAGAGGCTGCTTTCTTGAGACACTGCATCTTAAAGTTGTCCTTAATGAAGACCATGGTGGTGCTAGTTGAGTTTACAACCCTCTGTAGCCGAATCCTGTTCTGAACATTGGCACCTCTACACAAGACAGTGATGAAACCAGTCAATGCTTTCCATGGTACATCTGTAGAAATCTGCAAGAGTGGTGACAAATCAAACCTCCTCAAACTCCTTATGAAATATAACTGCTGGTATGCCTTCTTCATGATTGGATTGATATAATGGTCTCAGGATAGGTCTACAGAGATGTTGACAACCAGGTATCTGAGGTTTCTTACCCTCTCCACTGCTGACCCCTTGATGAGAACTGGTTTGTGTTCTCCTGGCTTCTACTTCCTAAAATCTACAATCAATTACTTTGTTTTACCGGCATTGAATGCAAGAATGTTGGTGTGGCCGACTCAAGTAGCTGATCTATCCCACTCCTATAGACTTTCTCATTTCCATCTGTGATTCTGCCAACAAGTGCGTGTCATCAGCAAATTTGTGGACGGCATTTGAATTGTGCCTCGCCAGCAATCATGGGTATAGAGAAAACAGAGCAGAGTTTGGAAAAAAGTTTCTCATTCAGTATTGGCAATTCTCAAGGTTCAAGACGATTCCTCTATTTTGGAGGAACTTATCCAATGGTGTCAGAAAATGGAACTATTCAGGCAATGCAAGACAAGTGAAGAAGTAAATGCTTAGCATGGGAATTAAAGAATGTTTCTGCTGCAAATATCTCATTGTTGCAAACCTCTCATGTTCAATTGATGTACAATTCAGAGGAATAAATCTGATATTTTCGGAGAATTGGCTAAGAGTCATAACCTTAGAGAGAAAGAATAACTGCTTTCTGTTACGCTCAGTGAAGATTCTTTTTTGGTTCCATGAATGATATGATGAATGCAGAGACACTCAGAAAGATTTGCATGTCATTACATTCCAATGAACAACAAAAATCAATTTTCATCTTTCAAGGGCAGCTTCAGAGACTTGAAATTATTAGTCATTTCACAAGCATTTTTTCTCATTGTTACTAAACTTTTAAGCATAACTTCCATGATGTTATTTTATTTATTATAGCTTGCAGGTGCATAATATTAAAGGAATGTTTGGTGATGAATAGAAAAAAAAACACAAAAATACTGAAGGAACTCAGCCAGATTCGCAACATCCATTGGAAGTAAAGGTATATAACTAACTTTTCAGGCCTGTGCCCCTCTATCAAGGTAGAAGCAAAGATTAGAAAGGGGAAGAAGCAAAGAAGGGACAGGGGGAGGATCACAGTGCAACAGGCAAAAAAGTGATAATTGGACAGGGGTAGAAGTACAGATGAGAATTGATTGGAAAGGGCTGGGTCTGTGTATGCAGCTCAGAGAGAGAGAGAGAGAGAGAGAGAGAGAGAGAGAGAGAGAGAGAGAGAGAGAGAGAGAAAGAGAGAGAGGACAGATTGCGATAGAAAAAGGGGAGAGACGGGGGGGTGTGGCGGGGGGGAAGAATGGAGGTGGAGGGCATTAACGAGAATTCAATGCTAATGCCATCTGGTTGGAAAATGCCCAGATGAGTCGGAAGATGAGGTGTTGTTCCTCCAATTTGCGGGTGGTCTCAGTCAGGCAGTGTATGAGACTATCGACAGACAAGTCAGCAAGGGAATAGGGCAGGGAATAGAAATGATTCGTCACTGTGAGATCCCCATTATTGCAGCAGGCAGAGTGAAGGTGATCAACAAAGCAATCTCCCAGGCTGCATCTAGTTTCTTTGATGTAGAGGAGCACAGGATACAGCAGATGACCCCTGCAGATTCACAAGTGAAATATTGCTTCACTTGGAAGGAATTTTGGGGGCCCCGAACGGTGGTGAGGGAGGAGGTGTGATTCCATGTAGCATTTCTTGCAGTCACAGGGGTCCGCACAAAGGGGTCGATTGGTGGGAAGGGAGGAGTGGATGAGGGAGTCAAGGAAGGTGCAATCCCTGTAGAAGGTGGAGAGTGGAGGAGAGGGAAAGTATGTCTGGTAGTGGGATCACATAGTAAGTGGCGGAAATGGCAGAGGATGATGTATTGGATGTAGAGGCGGATGGGGTGGTAGGTGAGGACAAGAGTAATCTTGTCCTTGTTGTAGTGAGGGTGGAGGGGCCCAGGGCAGGTGTGTGGGTAATGGAGGATATGCGTGTGAGGGCTAACTTGTTGTAGAGGGGAAGCCACGTTTTTTAAAAGAAGACATCTCAGATGATATTGCTTGGAATATCTCATCCTGGGAGTAGATGTGATGGAGAAGGAGGAATTGTGAGAAAGGAATGGAATCCTTACAGTGGACAGGGCATGGAGATGTAGTCAAGGTAGCTGTGGAAATTGGTGGGTTTATAGAAAATGTCTGCCGAGGGTTTGTTTCCCAAGATGAAGTCAGAGCGACCAGAAAGGGGAGATCAGTGCCGGATTAACCTAGTAGCAAAGGTAGCACATGCTACGGGCCCCACATGTTCAAGGGTCTCGTGCTCAATGCTCACAAGCTATCAATTCAAGTATAAGGACATGCTGTACTTCAATGTGGGACAATCTGAGGTGGCCCGCCAGATGTGTGACCTGGATCGCATCATCAAGGCCGACCTCAACCTGGAGAAGCTATGCAAATTCTCCAAGTCTGTGGCCTACTGCAGGACGTGCTTCAGCACCAAAGGTGGCCTGCTGCACTTGCAGTTCAATGGGCGGTTCTGCCTCAGCATGGGCAACACCTACATTGTCCTCAGTGCCTTCCAGAAGGCACTCGAGTGCTTTGAGAAGGCACTGCGACACGCGCATGGCAAATGCCACAAGATGTTGGAGTGCCATGGGTGCTGCGGCCTTGGTGTCTTCTATGTGCAGCTGAAGGACTATGAGAAGGCACTCTTCCCAAGTACAAGGCTATGAACCACTATCACATGGCTACCACACTGGGACCCCAGGTCAGTTGGGTGAGGGTCGGGGTGACACTGGGAGAGGGTGGTCATTTCAAACTTACCAAAATGGAGGACATGCAGGGTCAGCGTCAGAAACTCCCTTGTTGGGGGGGGAGTGTGTTGTGTTCTGCAGTCACACTTACCACTCTTTGCGCATGCGCCAGCCAGCCCTTCATGCGCCGCCATCAAGCTTCCTCCTGTAGTGCCTACTCCTCCAAATGGAAGACAAATGAACATCCGGCTTGAGGTTTATGTGTTTTAATATTTCTGTGTATTTTTAGAATTCGGGGCCCCTTTATAACACTAGCTTAATCCGGCCCTGGGAAGAATATTGCTGGAGATGGACAAAATGAATTTGAGTTTGGTGTCAAAATTATCAGCAAAGTCAATAAAGTTGATGAACTCATCATGGGGCAGTACCAAATTAGTCATCAAGGAAACGGAGGAAGAGTTGAGGAGTCTTGCCAGTGTGGGCTTGTAGCATGGATTGTTCCACGTAGCCAACAAAATGGTGGGGAGGGGAGGGGTAGCTTGTCTTGTGGGTACACATGGCTACACCTTTGACTTGGAGAAAATGAGATGAGTCAAAGGAGAAGTATGTTGTCTGTTGTCAAGGAACAATAGACCCAACCAGTTCCCTTCCACCACTACACTGCTCTGCCTGGCAGAACTTGTCTTCACCTAAATAACTTCTGCTTTGACTCCAAATCAATGAGCAGGGAGCAGATTGCTTGCCCATCAAGTTCAAAGTAGGGCAGGGTTGTTGGGTCTCTTCTGTTTTATTTGTGTGCTGCATAAACCACTTTTCCGAATCCATCAGGAAGGACGAGGGCATAAGAGGAGTGATGTTGTCAGGCAGTGGACACACTAAGGTCAAGGCCCCCTTATATGTGGGAGATATTACTGCCTTCTGTTCAGACACACAATCAGTCCTCCGGCTGTTCAGCATCTGTGGTCACTTTGAGTCTGCATCATGCGCCAGTGTAAACTGGAAGACAGCAAGGCAATGATCCAGTAATTGGTTTGACCAGTCCACCATCTCCCTCAAAGTCAGATCTGACTACCTGAAGATGTTGGGGATCTGGTTTGGAGGAGTCAAACCGTGCAACAAAATTTGGTCAGAGAAAATTATGGAGACTATAGTGATTAAGAAAGAGGAAGTACTGAGCTTTTGAAGCATATAAAGGAGGATAAGTTTCCAGGTCCCGACAGGATTTTCCCCAGGACCTTGAGAGAAGTTAGTGAGAAAGTAGCAGAGGCTCTGACAGTGATTTTTCAAGTGTCATAGAGATGGGTATGGTGCCGGAGGATTGGCGTATTGCACATGTGGTTCCATTGTTTAAAAAGGGTTAGAGAAGCAAGCCTAGCAATTATCAGCCTGAAAGTTTGATGTCTGTGGTAGGTATATTAATGGAAAGTGAACTTAGGGACAGTATGTATAAGTATCTGGAGAGACTGGGTCTGATCAGGAACACTCAACACGGGTTTGTGCATGGAAGGTCATGTTTGACCAAACTTGTTGAATTTTTTAAAGGCGTGACTTGGAATGTTGATGAGGGTAGAGCAGTGAATGTTGTCTATATGGACTTCAGTAAGTTTCCGCATGGAAGGTTAGTTAGGAAGGTTCAGTCGTTAGGTATTAACTTTAAGATAGTCAAATAGATTCAACAGTGGCTGGAAGGGAGATGCCAGAGAGTCATAGTGGATAAATATGTGTCAGGCTGGAGGCCGGTGACAAGCGGTGTGCCTCAGGGATCTGTATTAGGTCCTTTGATGTTTCTCAAATACACTAATGATCTGGATGATGGGGTGGTAAATTGGATTAGTAAATATGCAGATGATACTAAAATAGGTGGAATTGTAGATAATGAAGAAGGTTTTCAAAGATTGCAGAGGGATTTGGACTGCTTAGAAGAGTGGGCTGAAAGAAGGAAGATGGAGTTTAATGCTGATAAGTGTGAAATGCTTCATTTTGGTAGGAATAATCAAAACAGAACATACATAGTAAATGGGAGGGTATTGAGGAATGCAATGGAGTAGAAAGATCTAGGAATAACTATGCATCATTCCCTGAATGTGGAATCTCATGTGGGTAGGGTGGTGAAGAAAGCTTTTAGTATGCTGGGCTTTATAAATCAAAGTGGGAAGTGATGTTGAGACAGTTCAAGGCATTGGTGAGGCCAAATTTAGAATACTGTGTGCAGTTCTGGTCACCAAATTATAGGAAGGATATCAACAAGGTAGAGAGAGTGCAGAGAAGATTTACGAAAATGTTACCTTGGTTTCAGAATATAGATTATAAAGAAAGATTGAGCAGATTAGGTCTTTATTCTTTGGAGCGTAGAAGGTTGAGAGAGGATTGATAGAGGTATTTAAGATTGTGAGAATGATAGAGTTGATGTGGATGGGCTTTTTCTGTTGAGAGTAGGAGGTTGAAGCAAGAGGTCTTGAGTTAAAAGTTAAGGGAAAAAATTATGAAGTTACATGAGAGGAACCTCTTCACTCAGAGAGTGGTGTCTGTGTGGAATGAGCCTCCGGGAGAAGTCGTGGCGGCAGCGTCCATTTTGTCATTTAAGGAAAAATTGGATAGGTATATGGATGGGACAGGAATAGGGGGTTGTGGGCAGGGTGCAAGTAGATGGGACTAGAGGAGAGTACTTAGTTCGGTGTGGACTAGAAGGGCAAAATTGGTCTGTTTCTGTGCTGTAATTGTTATATGGTTAAAATTGCAAAAGTCCACCAGAAATTGTGTCTGTGGCTGGGATGATCCCTCTCAATACCAGGAAGAAAACTTGGTCATCAGGTACAAGATGCTCTCTTTACTGCATTACTTGACTAAGGTGTGGCCAACAGCACACCTCCTCCCTGCTGGTCATCAGAGCAGTTGTTCAGTTCATATGGGGATCCAACATTGAAAGGGTTCAAATGGTTGTGAAGTGCAAGTAGCCAGACAATGGGGCCAAGGGCGCACCCATTGTGGCCCTCATCCCGATTACCATCTTCGTGTGTGGTTGTATCAGGTTGTGCATAAAACCAAAGTACAAGGACACCAAGTGCAGATATGTGCTGAAGTTCTGCTTGTCCCAGATGTTGCATAGGATTGACCTAGACCCATTGTCATGCATTCTCACAATCAGCTAGACTTTGCCATATTACCATTCCTTCGTGGAAAAGTTTTTCCATACAGTTTTGACCACAAGGCCATCAGGCTGTAGTTACCAAGGAACATGCTGTGCACAATGAGAGACAAGTTCTGATTGGACATGGTGTGGTGGTTCTTGGAGCAGACCATCCAGGTTATCCAGTGGAATGCCTCATCGCCAGTCCTCACAAACAAGCATGAGGACTTGGCCTGGCCGGTGGTGAGAAAAACCCTCCCTCTCAGATAATTCCTCTACACCAGCACATTATGCACAATGCATGTTGTTGTTGCCAAGATGACTGTGGTGGAGTAGAGACGGTCACCTACCTCTTTACAGAATGCAGATTTGCTAAGAATGTGTGGAGAAGGATGTCACAACGAGGACTCTCTGATTTACATCCCTGTTCCCAGGGATGCACACAGATTCAGACATCCAGAACTGCTGGAAGACTATTAACTTGGTGAAAGATGCACTTTGGTTGTCCAAAACCTGTTGGTCTTTCAGTACACAGAGGTGTCGGTGTGAGAATGCTGCTGACTGGCATATGCCAGGCTGTAGGAGTACATGCTGAGGTGTGCACTGAGGCTTGGTGCAACCAAAGTGAGCGCGCTGTGCAGAAGGACCACAGTCTAGAATTCTTCTGTTGCCAGGCATTGAGGGGTAAAAAAATATAAAAATATCTTTACTTCCTATGGATGCTGCGAGACCTGCTGAGTTCCTCCAACATTTATGTGTTTTTACCACAATCACAGTGTCTGCAGTCTTTCGTATTTCACTTCATTTGATGATGAATGATTAATTTTAACTATTGCACTGTTTTGAAATAGTGATGAATGATACACTATCAATAGTACCAAAAGACTGGGGTTGCAGGATGACAGGCTTTTAATACCATAAGACTTGGACCATGCCAGGACTCGTACTGAGGGAAGAACTTGGCTTAGCTGCCTTTTTTAAGGGATTCCAGGGGTGGAGTCACCGAGGGAAAGCAAGCCAGCCATACATATGAACCAAGCATATACATAGTGCCAGTAATCAAGTATCAGTATACAGTGGGGTATCAGCACATTTACCCTCTCTTTTAAAAGAAGAGTATGGGGGGAGGGGTGAGAAAGTCCTGTGTCCATCATGTCCAGCCAGTCCAGTGGTCTTCTGTTCTTTGTGGACCGTCATGGTGCCGGCTGTGGCGTAGCTGCTAGTTCCCGGTTGTGCGTGAGCATGTCAGCAGTTGATGTACCTGGGGGCAAGGGGATTGGTCGGAGTGGGAGTCAGGGTGGGGTGGTGGGGATCAGCCATGGTGGTCATTGGCCATGGTGGTCTTAGCAGCTGGCGCTTGGCTGTGGCGGGGGGGGGAACTCAGTGAGTGTGGGGGGTGGTGCTGGGTCAGTGTTGTCTCCTGCACAAGCCAGGTCCTGGACTGAGACTGTGTCCTCACGTCCATCCGGGTACACCACATAGGCAAACTGGGGATTGGAGTGGAGGAGGTTGACCTTCTCGATCAGTGGGTCAGTCTTGTGGCCCTGCGCTTGCCTCCTACGCAGGACTGAGCCCAGGGACGTCAGCCAGGACGGTAGCATGGTCCCCGACGCTGACTTCCTGGGGAAGGAAAACAATCTTTCATGAGGTGTGGCATTGGTGGAAGTACACAGGAGAGATCTGATTGTGTGGAGGACATTGGAGAGGACTTCCTGCCACTGGGAGATGGGTAAACCCTGGACTTTTAATGCTAGAACTGCCTTCCATACCATAGTATTCTCCCACTCCACCTTGCTATTCCCGCAAGTGTTATAGCTCAGTTCTGCTGGTGGCTATGCCCCACGCCAGCAAGTACTGTCGCAGCTCGTCACTCATAAAGAGGGTTCCTGATCACTGTGGATGTACCTCAGGTTCCTGAATAGGATGAAGATGCCATGCAGTGCCTTTTTAATAGTGATCATGGTCATATCTGAACAAGGGATGGTGAAGAGTAAACAGGAGAACTCATCAATAATGTTGAGGAAGTACACATTCCAATTGGATGAGGGCAGGGGGCCCTTGAAATCCATTATCATGCACTCGAAGGGTTGAGTAGCCTTGATCAGATGTGACTTGTCGGGTCTGTAAAAGTGAGGTTTGCGTTTGGCGCAAACCTGGCTGTTTCTAATCAGGGTCTGGACTTGGTCAATTGAGTGGGGGAGGTTTCCTGGCCTTGATAAAATGCAAAAGCCTAGTGACACCAGGATGGCAGAAATCATTTTGGAGGGATTGGAGCTGGTTGGACTGCTAACTCGTGCGCTTCCCCCAGGACAGGACATCCGGGGGTGGGGGGCGGGGGGGGGGGGGTGGCGGGGAAGAGCTCATTGAGCTTTCTAAGCCAGTATAGGATATCGTAATTATAGGTGGAGAGTTCTATCCTCCACCTCAGGATTTTATTATTTTTGATCTTGCCTCGTAGTTTGCTGTGGAACACAATTTGTTGTTGGTCAGTCAGCAGAGTAAATCGCTTACCGGCCAGGTAGTGCCTCAGCAATCACTTGGGCCTCCTTCTCAATGGAGGGGTGTCAGACTTCAGGGCCATGGAAGGTGCAGGAGAAGAATGCTACCAGTCTGTCCACTTGGTTGAGGGTGGTCACTAGGGTGAAATCAGAGGCATTGTTCTCCACCTGGAAAGGGGTGGACTCATCCATGGCATGCATTGTGGCCTTGGCGATGCCCCCCTTTTATGTGGGTGAAGGCCTCCTGAGCTTCCTCCGGGTGTGGGAAGAATGCGGCTTTCCCCAGGGGTCGGACCTTGTCAGTTTAATTAGGAACCCACTGTGCGTAATAAGAGAAAAACCCAAGGGACCTCTTCAGAGCCTTGAGGCTGTGGGGCTCTGGGGGAGCATGCAGTCGGGGTCTGGCCCAATGACACCGTGTTCCATGCCGCAAGCAAGAATGGCCAAGTGTGATGTGCAGAACACATACTTTATTGTAAGTTAGTTGAAGTGCCTTGGCCATCTGGAGGAACTTCTCCAGGTTTGCGTCATGGATCTGCATGTCATAGCTGCTAATGGTCACGTTATCCAAGTATGGGAACGTGGCCTTGAGCCTGTGCTGATCCATCATTCGATCCTTTTCCTGTTGGAAAACAAAGATCCCTTTGGTGACCCCAAGGGGGACCCTTAGGAAGTGGTAGAGTTGACCATCCACCTTGAATGTGGTGTACTGACAGTCCTCCAGGTGGATGGGGAGTTGGTGATATGCCGATTTTAGATCAATGGTTGAGAACACTTGGTATTGGGCAATCTGATTCACCATATCAGCAATGCAGGGAAGGGGGTATGCATCCAGCTGCATGAACAGGTTTATGGTTTAGCTGTAGTCAACCACCATTTACAGCTTTTCCCCATTCTTGACTACCACAACCTGGGCCCTCCAGGGGCTTATGCTCAGTTCTGTGATCCCCTTGGCCAGAAACCATTGCACCTCTGACTTGATAAATGCTCTGTCCGCTGTGCTGTATCTCCAACTCTTGGTGATGGATGGCTTGCAGTCAGTGATGAGGTTCCCAAACAGGGGCAGGAGAGTACCTGGAGGGTGCAGTGCCCTCATGTCGGATACTGTGGGTAGGACACAGTGTGCCCATTGGTCACACATGGACGGGAGGGCAGGTGGTTTAAAATTGGTGGTTGTGGACAGTGAGAGGAGGGTGGGGCCCATCAAATTCTAAAGTGACACTCTTGAGGTACCACTGGAAGTTCAACCCAGGATTACCAGTGCACAGAGCTGCAGCATGACCAACAGTTTAAAATTATCATAAATAGTGCCCTGTACAGTTAGTGATACCATGCAGTAAGTCTTGGCTGAATGTGACCTGCATGCCAGGGATATCTTGCAGCCATGAATGAACAGTGCCACACAGCATCAAGGTGCACAAAACTTTCAGTGCTGCCGCTGTCAAATAAGCAAGTGAGAGGGTGTCTATTTACTTTGACTTCCATCATCGATCATGCGAGTTGGTGAGGGTTGTGCTAGTCTAGTGTAACGGAAGCCAATACCCAATCGTAGTCGCTGTCGGAGTCACTGTCAGAGTCGCTGTCAGTAAAGATGGCTCCCACGGCCCGGGTTGGGAAGATGGCAACTTCCCCAGCATGCACAATGTGCTATTTTTCGGGGACAGAAGTGACAATGGAAGTGACGTCAGCCAAGATGGCTGCCCCCGCTGTCCTCGTGCGGCACTGCTTGGGAGGGAAGGTCTGGACTTACATACTTTAGCGCAGTGCCCTTTCTTCCTATACCCTAAGCACACCACTTCTTTGGCTGGACAGTGCTTCCTGGGGTGCTTCAGTTGGCCGCAGTAGTATTTTGAGGGCTCCATGGCAGCAGCGGTGAAGTCAGGATGCCTCTATGTGGTGGAGGAGTGGGACTCCGCAACTCAAGATGGCAGCGACTGCAATCTCCATGAGGCAGCCACGTTGTCGGATGCAAAGGATTCTAAGTTTCGGAGGGCTACATCCAGCGTTTTGGCAACCTTGACAGTCTTTTCCATGGTTGGTTCGTCAAGCTCCAATAGCCGCTGATGGACATAGTCGGGCATACTGGATAATGTCTTCTGTATAGACTTCAGCGGTTACATCTTGACAGCTGCAAGGCCTCCTGAGTTTGCACAAGGCTGGAATATAGTCTTTGAGGAGCTTGCCGGACTGCTGCTTGTGTGTACCAAGGAGGTGCCTGGAGTAGACCACATTAGCCTTGGGGCTGTACCTGCTTTGGAGTTTGCTCATTGCCTCATTGAATTTCGTGCAGCCTCTGATGAAGGTATAGGCCCGATGCCTGATCCTCAATCGCAGCAAGTGTAGTTTGTCATCATCGGTACTCTCGGCTTGAGCACTGGCATGCAAGAAGTCATTGAAGCAGATAAGCCAGAGCTCAAATTGGTCTGGGATATTGGATATTTGCAGATTTAGTTTGTCCGGCTTTAGCAGTTTGTCCATTCCAGGATTTTTATGGTATTAAAATCGATGCACTATCAATAATTCCAAAAGACTGGAGTTGCAGGACGACAGGCTTTTAATACCATAAGACTTAGACCATGCTCCTGTTATGGCTCCATCGCAGGACTGAGTGGGGGGGGGGGGTCTTGGCTTAACTGCCTTTATTAGGGGATTCCAGGGGGTGGAGTCACTGAGGGAAGGCAGGCCAGCCATACATGTACACAGTGCCAGTAACCAAGTATCAGTATAGAGTGGGGTATCACCACAATGTGGACGTGCGTTCTTTTGTTGTCAGTCAAATGTTGAAATTTGTAGCATTTAATTGCACATTCTTCACTGTTAAACTTCCAATTATATTTTCTAACATGGCCTGTCATCAGTTCATTTTAGAATAACTCAAGTGTTAAAGCTACACCGAAATCAACAGACTCCAGCCAAGTCAGTGAGAAATTTACATTAATCTTTTTAATTTGCTTGAAATGTAGCACATAGTCTTGCCTCACTGGGCATATCTGGCAGCACCTGAACACAGGCTGATATGAAACAAGCTTTTAGATTCCCAAATGTACATTAACACACCTCCTGAATAGGCCACAAAACTCCTTACAATAAAATACTGTAGATCAGACATAAAGCATGTTGAAATCTCTCAGAAAGGGCAGGGTCTCTTTTTTTTATGTTGATCTACCGGAGTTAAAAAGGCTTAATAACTGAATTAATGACAGGAACAAGGAAATGCTAGATAGGTTGAAGGAATGCCTTACAGAGAGGAAAAAATAGTGTTTCACTATTAAGCTCTTAATTCAGCTCTTAATTTAAATGAAAAGATATTGCAGGTGTTCTGATTATAAGAAAGATTATGATGAAGGAAGAGGAATTGGGTGGGGTTGGGGGTGGAGAATATTGAGACAAACAACGTGCTGCAATGTTAAAACTGATAGGGCTGTTGATAGAAGTTAATCAATATGATGGACTTGGTGTCCAATGATAAATGTGAGAATATATCTTAATTGATTGGCATGGTTAGTACAATGCTATTACAGTGCCAGTGTCCGGGATTTGAATCCGGCACTATCTGTCAGGAGTTTGTATGTTTTCCCCTTGTCTGCTTGGGGTTCCATGCATTTCCTCACACTCTTCAAAATGTATAGAGGTTGTAGATTAATTGACGTATTTGGGTGGTGCAGATTCATGGACCGGAAAGGTCTGTTACTGTACTGTACTTTAAATTAAATTTTTTAATATATTTGATATTTTAAAATTTAAAAGCTAAATTTAAATATTAATACATTCAGCATACATAATAGCATACAGGAGGGAGACTGAAGATTTGGCTGAGTGGTGAATAACAAAAAGCCTCTCACTCAAAATCACCAAGGCCAAGGAGCTACTTGTTGACTTGAGGAAGGGAAAACCAGAGGTGTATGATCCAGCGATCATTGGGGGATCAGAAGTAGAGAGGGTAAGCAAATTTAAATTCCTGGGAGTCACTATCTCAGAGAAACTTTTGTGGATCTACGATACCGGGATTTCTTCATGATGTTACGAGGGATCCTGTCATTTCATAGAGCCTCTGGAGTAAGAATTTCTGATGTGGAGAATCTGCACACCATTGTTTCTTCTGTGCCATTGACTTCTATTGGTGATGGATAGATGGAGCCTCCACACTTTGGGATGCTTTTGACTACATGTATCACAGCTGAGTTGTTTTTTGCAGTTTTTGCTGATGTGTCCTTTACACAGACACCAAAACATTTCCTTCTGAAAAGTGATTTTTCTCGCTGTCTTTTCCAACTGTGCACTTTTCCAAAATATGCTTATTGTTACAGAACAAACTTTTTATTTGTAGCAGGCAAACGTTCCTTATCCTTAATAAATTTATCCACAACTGCCAGGGAGGTGGCAAATGTACTTTAAAAAAAATAGTTGAGGGTATAATTGCGACCTCTCAACTTCTTTGTTTACTGTCTGAGGGCCTTTGATATGTCCATACACTGGATTTGTGACAACATCCACTTGCTCTTCAATGAACTCCACCAAATCCATAAAAGTAGCTGATATTCTGATTTTCTGATATTCTACAGCTGAACTTCTCCATGGTTCTCTCATCTGGTAGGATAATTTATTTAAAATGATTAGCATATTAGTAGACATGTCAAGCTTTTGTAGATGGCTGATCTCCACCATGACATTGCAACATCCTCTTAGAAAGATGGTATAAGCTTGTAGAACTTTAATGTCATCCAGTTTTATTAACAACCATCTGTATATAAGTTGCAGCAATTTTCTGCTTGTGGCCAACATGCTTCTTTAGTAAAAACTTAGCCTTTTTGAATGCTTTGTTTGGGGCTATATGATGGCAAGTTCTTGTGGTTTACTGCTCATGAACTGTTCCAAATAATATAGACAATCCTCTGAGCTTTGGTTCTTACTTTCAATACTGAGTTCAAAGTTTCTCATGAATGCTAGGAACTGAAATGGATTACCTCACCAGAGAAGAGAGACTGTAACTGGATTAATGATGCAGCCTTTTCATCTTGCCTTCTCATGCCTGTATGTATGTTACTTTGTTCACCCAGATTTCTGTTACCTGATGGGAGCATCATGTATTCTGCATCAAAAGATGGTATTTGGCTCACATCTCTGACCACTGTTATCATTATTGGGGTTTCAGATCTGGCATCACTGTGCCTTAACCTGCTTCTTCAGGTACGTACACATCTTTGGTATTAAATATTTTCTTTGGTATTAAATATTTTCTTTATCTGTTGTCCTTCCTCAAAATGTGACTTCAAAGTGTTAGACACTTTAGCTAATTTACTTTGATCACCAGATACCTTTGTGTTCTCATCGGTTCATTAACAGTAATTTTTGATTCCAGTTACAGGTGATTCTTTTGCATCTTTAGCTGCTGCTACTCATGCAGCTCCTTTTCCATCTGTAGCTACTCCTGGTTCTGTTCCTCTTCTCTCCTCCTGCTCATCTAAGGCCAATTTATTTTGAAGCAATTCTGCTTCAAGAGCAGCCATGTCAGCCTGTACCTTTAAATGTGCAGATGCAGTACTTGAAACTCCAGAACTTCTCTTGCTTCTCCTTCTTCCAGCATTTGACACACTACCTTCTGATCGTACGTCATTCTGTATGTCAGATGTCACCTTCATATCTGACTTTGTCTCCACTCTGGATTGCCCATTCTCCACACCACCATTGTGTGGTACATCTTCAGCCATTTTCATGAGGTTGATCTTAGATTCTATTGATTTTTTTTGCAGTATTTCCAATAGCCAAAACCTGCTCTTTCTATTGCCTCTTTCAGTCTCGCTTGAAGAGTAGTTTTGGCTCCACTTGAATCTAATTCCTGATGTAAGTTCATTGACCTTCATCTCCTTGACATATAGCTCTTTGGGGGCAGCAGCTTCAGTGGTGGCTGCCATATTATCCTTATTCATTCAGCCGACTGTTGTACTCAGACATCAAACTTGCACAACAATAACTCCAAAAGTACTCAAGGGAAAAGCACCAGTTTTTCCAAACTGTTCTAACTTGCAAAAAAAAACACACAGAAGGAATCCTTAAGTAAGGCTTACCGCTTCCAATAGCCTTGGTACTGCTGTTGACAATCGTGCCTGAGTTCAAAATGCTTCAAACTGAGCCCAATAATCCAATTCAAATTCCAAATCCAATTTCCAACTTCCTATTGACTTAATTGTAGTGACTATTTTCCTTTATTCATTTGGAGGATCAACGAATGTTATTGTTGTTAACTAAGACTCATTCAAACAAATTCATATTAAAGTTGAATTGAGCTTTCCAATGTTTCTTAAATGATATTAAATATTATTAATGTTCTTATAAGTTGCTATCTATTATTACAAGCCATTAAAATTTTGTTATATGGTCAATAGAAGAATGTCAGAACATTTTTTATTTTTCCATTTCTCAGAATAAAAGAAGCTAAACTAAAAATCTTTCTCTCAAACAAGCTGAATGACCCTGGCTCAAAGATATTGTTAGAAGACAGCATAAATATTTCAAAGCCATAAACACAACTTACGAGAATGAAATATATTTACATGTGGTTACCCACACATTTCGGGTATTATTTATTTAAATCTTCTCTTCAGCTCCTCTAAAGTTTGTATCTCCTTGTTGCCATTCATAATAAAGTACAAAGTCATTTAACCAAGTTTATCATGATTTTTCAATTTTTTGTTTTGCTTATATTTTTATGACTTGAAGTTGAGGTTTTAATGATAGACAAACTTGACCTCCAATATCTTTTTTGTTGTTCCATCCTATATAGACCTTTCACTTCCAAGAAATTAATGATCTTATTCTTCCACCAAAATACATGACTTCATTCTTATCCGTATTGAATTACATTTGACAATTATTTGCAAGTTTATTAATAACATTCTCTAATCCCTCTTCTATATCAGCTACCTGCCTTATCATTCACCTATTTAGAAATGTTTGATTTGAGTTTAAACTATTATTGCGATTTGTGGTCACAAATAGTCCCAGTGGTGACACTCCTCCACATAGCCAACCTTCAACTACATTGAATTGCTATCCTTCTCACTGCCTTTTGTTCTCATTCAATCTTACCACCATCATGGAAATCATCACAGACTCGATCAAAATATCATACCTTCAGATGCATTTAGCAGGAGATGTGTTCAGTGGGACATGCTAAGGCAAATTGTGGGAGAGGATATTATTTAATAAATAATTAGAAAGAAATTATCCCACGCTATGTTTCAGAATGAGAAGGCTTTATCTGTCAGGATATGAAATGAACTTTAAGTTGTTTTACCTCGAACTTGGTAGAAGCTCTGAAATGAATTAAATTGATTTGTTTATTGCCATGTGAACAGAGATACAGTGAAAAGCTTCATTTTGCATGCCACACTGTCGGTTCATGGAAAAAAAACAGCATTTTGGATTCACAGAAAATGGTAACAAGATTAATCATGATTGTTGGGCGCTACCAGTTGCCCCAATAATTATGGAGACAAAGACTGAGGGGAACGATAGGCTTTATTATACAAGAGACTGCTGGCCCACGTCCAGGCTAGGGAAAATGAAAGGAAGAGGGGATTCGAACTTTATGGCCTGGGTCACATGGGAGAAACCAGGGAGGAGTCAAGGACAGGAAGTCACCAGGAGGGTGTGCCAGCCAGTACACATAACTATATCACCACATTCACCCCCTCTTTTTAAAATAGAATCCACCGGGAACAATAGAGAACCAGGGGTAGCGACATAACAATAACAATTACAGAGGGTAGATGGAAAAGCGGATGCTCACACGGGTGACCTCCTCCTTCTGCCGGACTGCAGAGGGGCCAGTGTGTCCGTACGGTGCTCCTCCAGAGAGGGGGCCATCAGGGGAGAGTCCGCTGCTGGAACCGTCAGGGTGGGGGTGCTGGCGGGGGACTCCCGGGGTGCTGGGGGGGAGGTCCGGTGCCTTGCGGGGAGTAGATTCCTGGACATCCGGCAGCAAGGCAGGCAGGTTGGACTCCAGGGTCATGTTCTGGCTTAGCACGATCGGATCTGTAGCATGGTCGGTGGCCTGCAAGGAAGTTGCTGGGTCTCCGGCCCTTGCCAGGTCTCGTATCGGCACAGTGCCCTAGTGACTATCCAGGTACCTCACAAATGTGTATTGGGGGTTAGCATGCATGAGGTGCACTGTTTCAACCAGTGGGTCTGTCTCATGGCCCCTGACATGCTTCTGAAGTAGAACCAGCCCTGGGGTTGCCAACCAGGGAGGGATGGATGAACCACTTGCCCATCTCCTAGGGAAAGCAGAGGGGTTCATGCAGGGTGGTGTTAATAGTGGTGCATAATAACGCTTCCACTTAGATCGCTTCCACCAGCGTTATCTCCGCTCCATCCTCAACATTCATTGGAGCGACTTCATCCCTAACATCGAAGTACTCGAGATGGCAGAGGCCGACAGCATCGAGTCCACACTGCTGAAGATCCAACTGCGCTGGGTGGGTCACGTCTCCAGAATGGAGGACCATCGCCTTCTCAAGATCGTTTTATATGGCGAGCTCTCCACTGGCCACCGAGACAGAGGTGCACCAAAGAAAAGGTACAAGGACTGCCTAAAGAAATCTCTTGGTGCCTGCCATATTGACCACCGCAGTGGGCTGATATCGCCTCAAACCGTGCATCTTGGCGCCTCACAGTTCGGCGGGCAGCAACCTCCTTTGAAGAAGACCGCAGAGCCCACCTCACTGACAAAAGACAAAGGAGGAAAAACCCAACACCCAACCCAAACCAACTAATTTTCCCCTGCAACCGCTGCAACCGTGTTTGACTGTCCCGCATCGGACTTGTCAGCCACAAACGAGCCTGCAGCTGACGTGGACATTACTCCTCCATAAATCTTCGTCCGCGAAGCCAAGTCAAAGAAAGAAAAAATAACGACAGGATGGCATCGAGAGCCTTAAGGAGAATGTCCTGCCAGCGGGACACTGGCATATTTTTGGACCTGTGGGCCAGGAGCATTGCCTTCCAAATGGTGCCATTCTCCCTTTCCACCTAGCCATTATCCCGGGGGTTATAGCTGGTGGTTCTACTGGTGGCTATGCCTCTGGCCAAGAAGTACTGTTGCAGCTCCTCACTCATGAACGAGCCCCCCTGGTCACTATAAACATAGTTAGTATACCTGAGCAGGATGAAGATGCTGTGCAGCACCTTAATAACCATTGATGAGGTCCTATCCAGACAGGGTATAGCAAAGGGGAACCTGGAGAATTCATCCACCACCGTCAGAAAGTAGGCATTCCTATTGGAGGTTGAGAGGGGGCCTTGAAATCGACACTGAGTCGTTGAAAGGTGTGGGTGGACTTGATGAGGTGTGGCTTTCCTGGCCAGTAGTGATGGGGCTTACACTTAATGCAGATCTGGCAACATCTGGTCATGGACTGGACATCCTCAATGGAGTACGGGAGGTTCCAAGTCTTAACGAAGTGGTACAGCCTCGTGACTCCAGCATGGCACAGATTATCATGCAGGGTCTGGAGATGGTCGAGATGCGTGCTGGCGCACATCCCTTGAGATATGGCATCCGGGGGTGGGGGGGGGGTGGCGGGGTCATTGAGTTTACCCAGCCGGTACAAGATATCATCCCTAATGTCGAAGTACTCGAGATGGCAGAGGCCGACAGCATCGGTCCACGCTGCTGAAGATCCAGCTGCGCTGGGTGGGTCACGTCTCCAGAATGGAGGACCATCGCCTTCCCAAGATCGTGTTATATGGCGAGCTCTCCACTGGCCACCGTGACAGAGGTGCACCAAAGAAGAGGTAGAAGGACTGCCTAAAGAAATCTCTTGGTGCCTGCCACATTGACCACCGCCAGTGGGCTGATATCGCCTCAAACCGTGCATCTTGGTGCCTCACAGTTCAGCGGGCAGCAACCTCCTTTGAAGAAGACCGCAGAGCCCACCTCACTGACAAAAGGCAAAGGAGGAAAAACCCAACACCCATCCCCAACCAACCAATTTTCCCCTGCAACCGCTGCAACCGTGTCTGCCTGTCCCGCATTGGACTTGTCAGCCACAAACGAGCCTGCAGCTGACGTGGACATTTACCCCCTCCATAAATCTTCGTCCGCGAAGCCAAGCCAAAGAAGACAAGATATCATAATTGTAGGTGGACAACTCAATCCTCCACCTCAGAATCTTGTCGTTCTTGATCTTACCCCACTGTTTAGCACTGAACATGAAGGTCACTGGCCTCTGGTCAGTCAGCAGGGTAAACCTCTTACCAGCCAGTTAGTGCCACCGGTGGCGCACTGCCTCAATGATTGCTTGTGCCTCCTTCTCGACAGAGGAGTGCTGAAGTTCAAGACCGTGCAGGGTGCGGGAGAAAAAACACTACTGGCCTGCCTTCCTGGTTCAGTGTGGTGGCCAGTGCGAAGTTGGAGGCATTGCTTTCCATCTGGAAGGGGACGGATTCACCCACGGCATGCATCGTGGCCTTAGTGATGTCTCCTTGGATCTGTTGAAAAGCAACCTGGGCCTCCGCCGATAATGTGAAAGTAGTGGATTTAATCAGGTGGTGGGCTTTATCAGCGTAAATGGCCATCCATTGTGTATAATAGGTAAACAGCCCCAGGCACCTTTTCAGAGCCTTCAGGGTGTTTGGGATGGACAGCTCCATGAGGGGGCGCATGCGGTCAGAGTCCAGGGCAATGACAACATGTGCCACAACGTATCCAAGTAGGACCAGGTGTTCCGTGTTGAACACACACTTGTCCTTGTTGTACCTCAAGTTGAGGGACTTGGCGGTACGCAACAACTTGGGGAAATTAGTGTCGTGGTCCTGCTGGTTTTGGCCATAGATGGTGACATTGTCAAGGTAGGGGAATGTTGCCATCAGCTTGTGCTCCTCCACCATCTGGTCCATAACCCTCTGAAAAGTAGAGACTCCATTAGTAACACCAAAAGGCACTCGCAGGAAGTTGAATAGTTTTCCATCGGCCTTGAATTCTGTGTAGATTCGATCGCTCAGACGGAGGGGAAGTTGATGGTAAGCCGACTTGAGGTCAATGATCGAAAAAGCTCTATTACGCGACCTTATTGACCAAGTCAGCTATCTGGGGTAGCAGGTATGCGTCCAACTGGGTGAAGTGGTTGATGGTTTGACTGTAGTTGATTAGCATCCGGGGTTTTCCCACCCCTCTGACCACAAGGACCTGCGCCCTCCAGGGACTGGTACTAGGGGCGATGATCCCCTCCACCAGAAGTCGCAGAACCTCAGCCCGGATGAACTGCATATCCTCCGTACTATAGCGCCTACTCTTGGTGGCGATTGGTTTGCAGTCCAGGGTGAGATTTGCGAATAGTGACAGAGGGGCCATCCATAAGGTGGTGAGACCACAGGACAGTGCCAGAGACCAGGTACTTGGCTGGGTGTGGGAGTCCGAGAGATAGGGATTATGGACGGTTAGCGGCGGTTGGGGACCTCTGAATGCCATAATTACATTCTTGAACTGACTCTGAAAGTCAAGGCCCAGGAGGATCGGCGTGCAAAGCTGGGGCATAATCAACAGTACAAAGTCATTGTAACATTTCCCCCGCCCCCCCCCCCCCCCCCCCCCACCGTCAGAGACGATGCACAGTACCCCTGGATACAAGTCTGTTGGTCCCTCGCTGCCATCGATAGCAACTCGGTCATCAGCCTGACAGGAAGGGAGAGGCTGTGGACCATGTCGGGGTGGATGAAACTTTCCGTATTGCTGCTATCAAAAAGGCAGTTCGTTTTATGCCCATTCACCTCGATCTGCATCATGGAGTTCGAGATCGGGTGAGGGCTGGCTTGGTTTAGCGTCACTGACGCCAGGATAGGCATTTCTCTGTCGCTGTCGTCGGTTGGGAGGCCCACCCAAGATGGTGACCTCCATGTTGACCACACAGCACTTGTTGGAGAAGAAGGAGGAAGTGGAGTTGTGGCGGGCAGAAGTGACATCATTGGTGCAGTAGGCTGTGGTGTAGAGTTTGGGGGCAGTAGCCGATAAGATGGCGCACCCCTCACTGCGCAAGCGGTCAATACCGGAAGCTCCTCTGGCACACATGCTGCGCTGCTCCCGGACTGGGGTCGGGACCGGCAGACCTTTTGATAATGGCCCTTCTTCCCACAGCCCGAGCAAGTGGATCCACTCACGGGGCAAAGGTGTTTCGTGTGCCTAGCCTGCCAGCAGAAGTTGCAACTCGACGATGCCGTCAGCGTTATTGCAATCACTGTTGTGTCGGTAACCCCCGATGCTGAGTCCCAAGACGGCAACCCTTGTGGCAGAATGTACATGGGAGCCCGCTTCTACCCATGATTGACACCGTGTGGCACTGTACCGAGTCCAAAGTCCTGATCAAATTGATTGCCCTTTTAAGTGAGAGAGGGTCCTCCTCAAAGAGTTGTTGTTGGATATAATCTGACCTCAATCCTGACACGCAGGCGTCTCGGATCAGATGTTCCACGCACTGAGTCAATGATATCGTGGCCGTGGGTTTCCCCAGACAATCTTTTCCCAGTGTGACCAAGAATCAGACAAACTCTTTAGCGAACTCACCAGGCTGTTGTTTTCGGGACGCCAGCAGGTAACGGGAGTAGACCTCGTTCACTTTCGGCTTGTATAGCACCTGCTGCTCAGCCATCGCCTCGTTGTAGATCGCGCTGCTTTAGATGGCCAGGTAGGCCCTCTGGCTGACTTGTGCCTGTAGGATCTTTAACCTCTTTTCGTCAGAGTCGACCACCTCAGCAGCGGCGTCGAGGAAATTATTAAAACAGTTCACCCACTGTTCGAAGTGTACCGATGCACCTGGGACTTGGTGGTCTACCTCTAGCTGTTCGGGGCGCAGCAACTTCTCCATTACCGGAGACCTACAAATTCTTGTATAATAAATTGTTGGGCACTATCAATTACCCCAATAATTATGGATACAAAGACTGAAGAAAACGATACGCTTTATTATACAAGAGACTGCTAGCCCAGGTCCAGGCTAGGGAAAATGAGGAGAGGGAGAGAGGACTCGACCTTTATGGCCTGGGTCACATGGGAGAGACCAGGGAGGAGTCAAGGATAGGAAGTCACCAGGAGGGCGGGTCAGCCAGTATACACAACCATACACCACAATGACGATGGTAGCATTTTACTTTAATATTAGCTTTTAAATTGACATCATAGGAAAATCAAATTTAAATCAAATCTCACAGTGGCTTCCAGATGGGAATCTAGCACAACCATCATTTCAGTCATGGCCTTGAAACTGATCAGGCACTTACCTGGTGCTGTTTTACTGTCATCAGGCTCTCCCTATACAACCTGGCCTCCATCACCAATGCTGTTCTGCTCATTCTCTGCGGCTACCTCCATGCACTAGTTTTCAGCCTTTGATGACCTATCACTATTCCTTTGCAGACCCTCCCATTGAGGACACTTTTCTCACCATCCCTCCAACAATGCAACACTTTCTCACCCACCCCACTTCAGGGTGACATTCCCTCACTGCCCTCCTGTGGTGCAGTGCCCCCTCACGACACCACCTCAGCACCCCTCCCACGGTACGGTGCTCCCTCCCCATTATTCCCACAGTGGTGCACTCCTTCGTTGCCTTTCCCACAATGTCGTGCTCCTATGTGAGGTTAACTTATTCCAAATGGAAATATGAAAGAACATGGTGATAATCGCCTCTGTGCAGAGGCGATTCATAAGACATTTTCACTTCAATCTGTTTGTTCCCTGTGAGCCGAGAAATGTTCGTGCAATATCAGGGCTGTAGTTTTTTTTCAACAATTTTAAGTCATATGATTCGCACCTCTTCAAACCTGTCAGCACCACCAGCCTTGAGCCACCTTAAAACAAAAGCAACAGCCAGAATTGTGGAAACCCAACAATCAGCTTGAAAAGCAGTGAAAACTGGCTCAAAAATATTTGCTGGAGAAGCACACTGTGAAAATAAACTGTCACAACATTTCACAGTGAGAAACTCTGAAGTTTATTTTTCCCAAATCCTTTGAAGGAAAGACCTCATTTGCTTTGATTTACAAAAAGTTCAATTTCCTGTTCTAAAATCCTTTGGTTTCACTTCAGTGAGTCAGCAAGTATATCAGCAGAGACCAAAATATGCGTCTTCTTACTTTGCTTTGCATACCTGGTATTCTTTTAATTGCTGCCATCAAGCTAGAATATTTCACATCGTCCACTAACATTATAATAGCTAATCCAGGAAAGTGACAGTGATTTTAAGACCACCTGTATCATTAAGGAGGAGCATCTCTCCTTCTATTCCATCTCACCTAGCACTATGGATTACTGGAAAAAAAGTTTGCAAAATATGCCATGTTACAGTGAAATACCAAGATGAATATAACATGTAGGGCTTTAAGATACTATTGGAAATATCACACAATGAATTTTCCAGAGTCCATAAAGAAATTTCATGTAGTTCTTGTCAATGTTCAAGTATCTTTTATGATGCATTTTTGTTACTCTTTTGCAAACTTCATGCATCTCCATTTTGCATATTCTATAGAAATATTTTCTATGCTTTAGTCGTCATCAATATGGGATATTTAGCCCATACCTTCATAGATATAGTGTGGACTTTCTTCTCGTTAATTAATATCTGCAGAAATGCTCTCACCTTCAATTATTCCTCCTGTCCATTTTTCAAGAAGAATTGGACTAATTTTCTTACATTACCTCCAAAATTCAAAAGCTCTCAGCAATTGCAAAAACAAAAGTAGGGTCGTAGGGCTTTCTTGAAAGAGTGTACAAATGGTGTGGGGAGCTACATTTGAAGGGACTAATCCTTGCCTCATCCTACTATATTTAAGATGTACTGCCAGATCCAAGGAGGTCTGGAAGTTTGGAATGTCATAGGTCAAAAGCACCCTAGCATTTCCAAGGAATCTTGAACACACCTCCAAAAATATCATTTTATGGTTGCAGGTCTGGTGAACATTGATGGAGTGAAAGCCCTCCAATTTTATGAATACACCTAGTTATCCAGGATTGCACAGATTAAAATGGATCATGTGTCGTTAACAAAGCCTTGCTTCTGTGGCTAGACACCCAAACTCATGCTTCCATTCCTATTGACTAGAATCACTGTATTGTGGCGGCACACTCGTTCAGGGCGAACCAGCCCCACTTGTAACGCCACGTGGCGGGGCAGCCCTGGGAAGATGGCGCCATCGGGGGTTTCTTCCCCAGTTGAATCTCCTCCGTGGCGCGTGCCCCAGGCAGCTTCTGTGATGTCATCACACACAGGGTGACTGAGCCAACACTCCCCTTAAAGGGGCATGCGCCAAATTAAAATAAAGTAGTCGTTAACGACCTTCAAAGTGGTGGCTGTGTTTCTTTCACTGCTCACACCGCCACAGTGGTGACCCCGATGAGCCCCGATGTCTTTCTGGACTAAAAAAAACATGGATTCGGCAGAGCTTAATGCCGTCTCCATCAAGCTTCCCCCATTTTGGACCCACTGACCGAGAATGTGGTTTGTGCAGGCGAAAGCACAGATTCAACTCCACAACATCTCCGCAGACGCCACAATGTTTTACCACGTCATGAGCGCTCTGGACCAAGATATGGCGCCGAGGATGGATAACATCATCCATCACCCGCCAGCTGCAGGCTAATACACTGCCCATAAAGATCTGCTGCTGGGAACTTTCGGGCTCAACTCCCAGCAATGGGCTTCCAGTCTCCTTCACCTGGATGGGCTTGGAGACCGTAGTCCTTCGGCACTGATGGACAAGATGCTGGTCCTGGCGGAAGAACACAAGCCTTGTTTTCTCTTCCGCCAAATATTCCTCGAGCAAATGCCGGAGGATATCCAGCTGCACCTTATGGGTGAGGACTTCTCAGACCCGAGAAAAACAGAAGCCCGTGCGGACACCCTCTAGCTCATGAAGCGAGAGAACGAGACAGTCCTCAACCTGATGGCACGACCAGGAACCAGCTGACTGCCGCCTGCCCCCAAGACCAAGCCAGAGGAGGGCCAGACATCCTGGTGTTTCTACCACCAGCACTGGGGAGCGCAAGCCCGTAACTGCCGCCAACCCTGCGGGTTTCAAGGAAACGACCAGGCCAGCCGCTGTTAATGGCTGCGACAGCAGGCCGCACGAACAGCCTCCTTCATGTTATGGACAGATCCACCAGCCGCCGATTCCTGGTGGATACAGGGGCTGAACAGAGAGTCCACCACCCCCCTCCACCGCATTAGAAACTTGTACCCAATCTCATGGTCCAACAACGGCTCCACCAACAGGACCTACTGCACCCGCAGGGCACAGATCCAGATCGGGAAGGAGAAGTTCCACTGGAGCTTTGTCCTAGCCTCCTTGGACACTGACTTGGGGGCTGACTTCCTGAGGGCTCACGGTCTGCTGGTCGACATGAAGGGCAAGAGGCTGGTCAACGCCCAAACATTCCACTCCACATGACTGGACACAGCAGACTCCTGCAGGCCCAAAATCACAGCCGTAGCTGCCACCAGAGATGAGTTCGCTGACATCCTCCGCGAGTTCCCCGCCATCCTAGACCCATGGTTCAATGTCGCCATGCCCCAGCATGGGGTTTTTCACCACATCGCCATGCCCCAGCATGGGGTTTTCCACCACATCGCCACACAAGGCCCCTCACTGCACACTAGGCCCAGACAGCTGCCACTTGAGAAGCTCCAGCAAGCAAAGGAGGAGTTCTGCAGACTCCAAGAATTTGGAATCGTCCGGCACTTTGACAGTGCCTGGGCATCGCTGCTCCATATGGTCCCGAAATCGTCTGGGGGCTGGAGACCATGCGGGGACTACCGTCAGTTGAATGATGCAACCACCCCCAATAGGTAACTGGTGCCCCACATACAGGACTTCCCTGTCAACCTCCACAGCACATGGGTCTTCTCCAAGGTGGACCTTGTGTGGGGATACCATCAGATCCCAGTGCATCCAGACGACATGGGTAAGACGGCCATTATCACCCCATTTGACCTCTTTGAGTTCCTGCAAATGGCCTTTGGTTTAAAGAATGCAGCCCAAACATTCCAGTGCCTCATGGATGCAGTTGGGAAGGACTTGGACTTTGTGTTCATTTACTTGAACGATATTCTCATTGCCAGTCGCAGCCGTGATGAACACAAAGCCTACCTCCACACACTCTTTGCCCGGCTGGCAGATTTCAGCCTCACAGTCAATGCGGCCAAATGCCAGTTCGGCAAGGAGACCTTCCAGTTCCTGGGGCACACCATTTTGGTGACTGGGGCCACACCAGTGCCAGAGAAAGTGGTGGCTGTCCAACGTTTCCCCAAACCCCCCCCCCACCCTAAAAGGTCTTCAGGAGTTCATGGGGATGATGAACTTTTACCATCATTTCATCCCCAGAGCTTCTTGCACCATGTGGCCATTGTTCGCGCTGATGGGCACCAAAGAAAAGGCTCTATCATGGTCGAAAGAGGTGGACAGGGCTTTTGTTGCCACAAAGGAGGCTCTAGCGAACGCGACGCTACTAGTACACCCATGGCCAGAGGCGCACACGGTGCTTTCCATGGATGCCTCAGTTATGGCAGTGGTGGGGGTGGGGGTCCTGGAACATTGGCTTGATGGACATTGGCACCCACTGGCATTTTTCAGCAAGCAGCTGCGCCCGCCAGAACTCAATAATAGTGCCTTTGATCGGGAGCTCCTGGCGCTGTACTTGGCTATCTGCCATTTTTGCTACTTCCTAAAGGGCAGGTCATTCACAGTCTTCACAGATCACAAGTCCTTCACCCAGGCACTGGCGATGACCAAGGATCCGTGGTCCACCAGACAACAGCATCACCTCTCGTAAGTGTCAGAGTTCACGACCGACATCCGACACAGGGCCGGCAAGGACAATGTGGTGGTGAATGCACTCTCGTGCCTCGCCATCAACACTCTTGCACCAGGCAGCTTCTGTGACATCATCACACATAAGGTGACTGAGCCAACGCTGCCCTTAAAGGGACACGTGGCAAATTCAAATAAAACAACCCTCAGAGTGGTGGCTATGTTTATTTCACTACTGACACCGCCACAGTATATATATTTTGTCTAGCTTCTGATTCATCTACTTGCCATATGCTTAATGCACTGGCAGGTGGCCAGCTGGGTACACCTTCCATCGAAAGAATGTAAAGTGAAATTAATGACATTTGATGTATCTCTGACAACTGTTGGTAATATTTGATCTCCTTCAAGGGCTGCAATATTTTCCACTATATGATGTCGCATGCTGCCCTTCCTTGCACATTGTGGTTTGGACACATCAAGAAAATTCCACCTCTGCTTCTTCTAAAATGCACCTATCTCCATTTTCTCCTCCCTTACTTATAATAAGCCAGCTTAATTTAGCTAAGGTTCTATTCTACTTGCTTGGATCTAGCAAACCTCCAAAATATTAGCAATTGTTCAGCAAAATTCTTGTCCGTCTTTCCCACCAGAATAAAGCTGAAATATTATTTCTATGACTTTAAATCAGTCATGTCAAATGATTTCATTGGTGAATTTCAAGAAGTTCAAGAAATCAATGGGTGACAAGTGTTCTACTATCACTCCAATTCATTATTGTTCATCAATATTTAACAAATCTAAGCATAGATGAAAAATCTTGATTTCTACCTATTAAATGCCACCTTTAACCTCCTGTCAGAAAACACTAAAGAATAATTACTCTCAAAAAAAAGTTATGACTCAAGCACCAACATCCCATTTACAAATCGGGGAGAAATCCTTTTGAACTCATTTCAAGAGTTGATCTGAACCATCTTAATTTTGGTTTGAGCTGAAGGCTGAGTGGCTGTGGAGATTGCAGGAGCACTGGAGGTGAAGCTGTGGACATTCAGTGATGCTTGGGGGGTGGGGGGAACACTCTCTTTTGCTTCTCTTTCTCTGGCAGTAAGAGCATCTGGACAATTGGCACTGGGCAATTTCTGCTGATAGCAAATCTTTGGTAAATAAAATATATTCCATTTAATATCATATTTTCTGTTTTGTTACACAACAATAAAATAGTCTTAAATTTTAATGAGCAACAATACAGAAAATGACACAGGTGCCCAACAGATCACCGGCCAGTCTCCAAACTCTCCAATGGCCACATGTAATTCAAAGTTTAGACAATGAAACCTTTCCCACACTACTGTAAGATGAAAGGACATGTCGTCTCACAGAATGATTAATAAAATCTCGTGATGTTTATCTCTACAACATTAAATTCTAGGCCCGGATATATTATCTTGGTGACCTTGCTTCACAGTGCATTGCTTGGGAGTCTGTTCTGTGTGTCCACTCTTCCACTGGGATCTCTTCTAATCCCCAGTTTCTCTAGAAGCTTTCCAATTTCATGCTCATAAGCTCATGGTAAGTGGGTTGTTTTCAGCTATGCTGCAACTCCACGGAATCACTTTGAGATGCACATTAATATCAGCTTCGTAGCAGTATAACATTTTTCATTTCCCACAGCAGCTATTTTAATAATCTTTTTTGATTGTTAATGTAAAACCACAGTTTAGTATTTTGTGTTCTGTCACAGTGCTAGATGTTCTTACCGGGAAAGTGTATTGGGTGATATGGTGGGCGTAGGGGCAGATTAGTATCTTGTGGGAGATGATCACTGCAATCTCTGTGATGTGAAATCCTATGCTCATAGAATTTATGCATCAATTCCATAATGGCAAACAACTTTTGGTTTGTAACATGCTCATATTTATTGCCAAATTCAAATGACAAAGCCTAAGAGAAGGCCACAATTGGCTCATCACCTTTTGACTTGGTTGCCTTCTATATGCTATCTTGTTGGTTGTACTTTTCTTGACAGCGCCAAAAGGGGTCAATGACAGAGGCAGGCAGGAAAAACCCTACAGATATGCCTACTCGCTGGAAATTGCAGTGGGAAAAAGCAGTCTCAGGTATGAGACGAAGAAGTAAAATTGAGAATGGCAAGCCTCATCATTCCATTTTTTCTCTTTTTAAAATATTATATTTCCAATTACAGGCAAAATTGCAGAGTAAAATTCAATCCAATATTATAGCCACAATTTATTCTCACTGCTACTGTCATGATAATGAATATGTATGAGATGTACCGGAAGTCACGTGGTATGAGAGAGAGATAAGAACACAAGCAAGAGAACAAAGGGAAAGGGAAAATAAAAAGCCACTGAGAAGTTTACCTGATAAAACTTGTGTTTGATGTTTTATTAACTTCACATTTTGGGCCACAAATGTGACATTGGTGACGAGGATGGGATTCGAACCCACGCTGTCCAGATTGGTGAAGGATGGTGGTCCACAATCCAAGTCAGAATTGGGAACAGAAACAGAGAGCTTTGTATGCTTCGTAGCTATTCAGTCGACACCGAAAGCTGTGACTATGAAGGAAGTCGAGAGAGAATCCGAACGTGATCCAGAACTTATGGAAGTAAGAGAATGCATACAAAGTGGACAATGGGACAAGTGTACTCACAAGGCTTACATTTTCATTAGAGACGAACTTTGTTGCATCGGACAGTGTGTATTAAGAGGTTGCAGATTGATGATACCGCAAAGATTGAGACCGAAGATCGTATCCTTAGCGCATGAAGGACACCTAGGCATTGTTGGTACCAAGCAAAACCTCAGAACCAAGGTATGGTGGCCAAGTTGTGATAAAGACGCCGAGTAATTTGTTAAAACTTGTCACGGATGTCAAATCACAAGTAGGAGTAATCCGCCAGAACCGATCTGGAGTACGCAACTCCCGACAGGACCATGGATCGACGTAGCTGTTGATTTTCTTGGACCTTTACCGACGGGTGAATCAATTATGGTAGTGATAGATTACTACAGCAGATACTATGAGTATGTGGTGTTGAAGTCCACAACCACTGAAAAAACAATACAAGCATTAGCAGAGATATTCGCAAGATATGGATTACCTGTTACATTTTACTCTGACAATGGTCCACAATTCATTTCCGAGACAATTGCGGAATACATAAGGACCACAGGTATCCACCATCATAAAGTAACTCTGAAATGGCCGCAAGCCAATGGAGAAGTAGAGAGACAAAATCAGTCCATTGAAAAACGATTGAGGATTGCACACGCTGAAGGACAAAATTGGCGAGAAGCATTGCTATCTTATGTGGCTGTCTATCGAGCAACGCCTCATGCAACCACTGGAAAAAGTCCTGCAGAAGCATTTTTTGGGAGAAAAATCCGCACCAAAATGCCAGAAATAAAGGAAATCCGAGACAACCAGGAGATGAGGGACCACGATGCTGAAAAGAAAGGTGCAGCAAAGCTGTACACAGATTCGAAACGTGGAGCCAAGTACTCAGACATCATGCCAGGAGATAATGTTCTAGCGAGGCATGAAACTGGTGGTAAGCTAGACACACCTTATTACCATCAACCCTATACTGTCATATCCAGAAGTGGCAGTATGGTGACAGTCAAGTCTCCGACTGGAGTCCTGTATAAGATAAATGTATCAGGTGTAAAAAGGTACCAGTCCAGAGATACATCGAGTGAAGAGGTTGAAAGGCCAATACGAGATGCTGAAACTGAGAGACCTGATGATGTTCCAGAGGCAGTTACCAGCACTCCTGATGAAGTGACTAGAGCGCCAGAAACACTCGAAGCCGTGGTGAGCAGTATTTCCGACGCCAAGAGTGAACAACCGAGAAGCGACGACAATATCGCAGGCAGGCCGAAACGAAACCAGAAACTGCCCAAACGATACGAAGACTTTGTGCCATAGTTTTAATAAGAACTTTGGGACAGCATTTTAATCTTATATCATAAAGTGCATGTATGAGTGCTGTAGGAAGTAAATTTTATGTAGTTGAGTTATAGTATTACCATTAGTTACGATGTTTGTAAGTTTCCGAGGGATATTGGAAAGTGAAGGTAAAGTTTATTTCTGATTAAAGGAGGGATGTCATGATAATGAATATGTATGAGATGTACCGGAAGTCACGTGGTATGAGAGAGAGATAAGAACACAAGCAAGAGAACAAAGGGAAAGGGAAAATAAAAAGCCACTGAGAAGTTTACCTGATAAAACTTGTGTTTGATGTTTTATTAACTTCACATTTCGGGCCACAAATGTGACAGCTACCTTCTGGCACAAGGTGCAGAAGCCTGAAAACATGCACCTGTAGTTTCAAGTAAATCACAAAATTGTGTAGACACTGTGGTTGAAGTAAAAACATAAAATGCTGGAGAAGCTCAGTAGGTCAAACAGTGTCCTCTATGTAGCAAAGGCAAAGATACAGAACTGATATTTTTGGCTTGTGTGGTGATATGTAATTACACCACTAGGTCATCAGGGGTCATCCCGGTGACCTTGTCTATAAAGCTACAGTCTAGCCTTCCAGGTTTGTCTTGCAGAGAGACAAGACCTCGTAGTGTACATATTAGTTTATTAAAGCTGTCTTATACTCACACTGCTGTTGTGGTTATTGTCAGTACAATTTAATAAACTAATATGATAGCTACTAGGATGGAAGCTACTTCTGCTCCAACGCAGATTCCTGACCACCTGGAGATTCTTCCTGAGGAATGGAATCCGAGGACAACTAGCACGCACATGCTCCTCAGGACAGAGATGGCGTGGACCGCTGTACTGGAATTGTGGTGGAATGCAGGGGAGACCACAGAAGTACAATAGGGCAGGTAAGAAACAGCCAAGAGCCCTGCCTGCCCATGGGTTTGCCGGTACAAGTGCGGGTGGAAGGATCTCCACAAGTCGTGCTCCCGATCGCCATGTATGTGCAGAATTCCCAACCACTCCAGAGCCAGGGAAAGCAGACACCGCTATTGTCACTCCCCCAGCAGCAACTTCCAGTACCCCAAGGTCCACCCTTGCTACACCTAAGGGACCAGAGACTGCGGCTTAGCCATGTGCTGCAACCAGACAGGCTGGAGTTCGACCCCAGAAATCCCGGAGCCAGCACGGACTTCGGCCGCTGACAGAGATGCTTTCTCAATTACGTGGAGGATGCTGAGGCATCAGATAAAGAGCTATTAATGCTGCTGTTAGTCAAGCTGGGAGACCACCCTTACTCCCTTATACAGGATGCCAGGTCCTACCAAGAGGCAATGAGCATTTTACAGAGGCATTACAGTAAGGGACATAGTGAACTTCACTCCCAGTACAGGCTCATGACCAGGTCACAACAAGTAGGGGAGTCTGCCAGAGACTTTATACTCTCTCTGAAAGACCTGGTGAGAGGCTGCAACGTTAAAGCAGTATCAGCTCAGGAGTATGCGGAGGACCTTATTAGGGACAGAATTGTTTGCGGGCATACGGGCCACTGAGACAAGACATTGATTGCTGGAGAAAGGAATGGTGGGGCTAGATGAGGCAGAGACTATTGCAGAAGCTTTAGAAAGCACCAGGGAAGAATTGGAGGAGTACTCACAGGACCCTGGGGCTTGGACAAACTTCACACTGCTGGACTCTCTAGCCCCATGAAAAGAAAAGTATGCTGCCTCACAGGAATTCACAGCAGCAGCAGGACACCTTGAGGGTCCCAAGTGCTTTTTCTGTGGACAAAGAAAGCACCCCAGAGCCCTCTGCCCTGCCAGAGAAAATGTCTGTTCCAACTGTGGAAAACGTGAGCATTATGCAAAAGTCTGGAGAAGCCCCAAGGCCACAACCAAGGCCCATTCTCATGCTAATGAGAGGCAGGAAAGCTGTTCTTTCTCCACAGAAGAAGACTGCCATGTGTAGCCAGTCATCTTGGACAAATGCTACAAAACAGAGGACACACTCTTCAGGAGATGAATATGACACTGAGTACTATGGGATGGAAGGACACGAAGGATACGCCAGACTTGTTACCCTACGCATGAATCAGGCGAGTCCACACAATTTATCTGACGCCACAGTGTGCATCAAAATTAAATTGTTTAATAGATAGTGGAAGCACTGAAAGTTTTATTGACCAGGGGTTAGTCAACTGCCTTGCCCTCCCCACATGCCCGAGTGAGCACCAGATCCTGTTAGCAGCCAGCAGCCTTGCGGCTGAGGTAAAACAGTTTTGCAGGGTTACTCTAGAAATCCAGGACACAAAATACAAAGGGTTCAAATTACAAGTACTCCCTCACCTCTGTGCCCCGGTACTATTGGGGTTAGATTTTCAGTGCCAGTTAGAAAGCATTACAATAGTGCATAACGGGCTTCACCCCCCACTACGCCTTACGAAGAAACAACACTGCAGCCTGTCTGTCCTGAACATAGAACCTCCTCCGCTGTTCACACACCTGACCCCAGTATGCAGACGAATAGCCACAAAGAGCAGGAGGTACAGCCCGAGGGATAGAGCCTCCACTATAGACCTGAAGGCAGCATACCACCAACTTCCCATTAGAAACAGAGATCGCATTTACACGGCATTTGAGGCAGACGGCAGGCTGTATCAATTTCTGCGACGTCCCTGTTTCAGAGAGAAATAGACCGAAGAGTAGATGAGTTCCAACTGAAAGCGGTGTTCCCTTACTTAGACAAGATGACAATCTGTGGCTACACTCAGGAGGATCAGGACACAAATTTAAAACGCTTCTTCTAGGCACCCGAGGAAAGGAACCTAACATACAACAGGGACAAAGGCGTCTTTAGCGCCAGGAAGTTGCCAATCTGGACTACATAGTGCAGAACAGGGAAATCAGCCCAAACCCAGCCTGTATGCACCCTCTCCTAGTCCTCCCAGTGCCACACACGCTGAAAGCAATAAAAAGGTGTTTGGGGCTGTTTGCTTACTACGCCCATTGGGTCCCCAAATATGCCGACATGGCCCGCCCACATAGAAGCCTCAGTTTTTCCACTGTGCCCAGCAACCACCAGAGCATTCAGGGACATTAGGGACCATATCGCTAAAGCTACCATGAGGTCCATAGATGAGTCGATCCCGTTTCAAGTGGAAACAAATGCATCTGATGTGGCTCTGGCAGCCACCCTAAACAAAGACAGACGACCGGTGGCCTTTTTCTCGCGAACCCTACAGGGTTCGGTCAGAAGTAAGACACTCAGCAGTAGAGAAGGAGGCCCTAGACATTGTGGAAGCAGTATGGCACTGGGGACATCATCTGGCATGCAAACATTTCACCCTCATCATGGACTAACGGGGTCTGTGCCTTTTATGTTCGATAACCAGAGCAGGGGGAGAATTAAGAATGACAAAATTCTGTGCTGGTGGATAGAATTGTCTACATTTAACTATGACATTCTATACCACCCCGGGAGACTCAACAAGGCCGCGAACGTGTTGTCCAGAGGCACTTGTGCCATCCTTAACCACACATCCCAGTTGCAGACCTTCCATAATGAGCTGGGTTACCCGGGGGTTGCTAGACTGTTTCACTTCATTAAAACCCAAAACCTCCCATTTTCGGTAGAGGAAGTGAGGTCAGTGAACAAGAGCTGCCCCATCTGTGCGGAATGCAAACCGCAATTTTACCGACCAGACATAGTCACCCTGTTAAAAGGTACCAAACCTTTTGAGCGCCTCAGCCTTGATTTTAAAGGCCCGCTCCCGTCCAATAATAGAAATGTCTATTTCCTAAACATAATAGATGCATATTCCCGTTTCCCCTTCGCAATCCCGTGTTCTGATGTATCAGCAGCCACTGTTATAAAATGCCTCCAACCCATCTCCAGCATATTTGGGTACCCGAACTACATACACACAGACAGGGGAGCTGCATTCATGAGCGCAGAAGTACAGCAGTACCTGCACGAGAGAGGGATTGCTACCAACCTCACTACAAGTTACAATCTCAGGGGGAATGGACAAGTCGAAAGGGAAAATGCCACTATCTGGAAAACGGTCCTCTTGACGTTAGAAACAAAAGACCTGCCTGGTACTAGTTGGCAAGAAGTGTTGCCAGAAGCCCTACACACTATACGTTCTTTGTTGTGTACTGCCACTAACATGATCCCACATGAACGTATCTTTTCTTTCACAAAAAAAGCCACGACGGGCACAGTGTTGCCTAAATGGATGATGACACCGGGACCTGTTGTCCTCCGGAAACACTGCAGACCCCACAAAGCGGACCCGCCGGTGGATCAAGCGGAGTTGAGGCACGCAAACCCTCCGTACGCCTTCGTCACATTCCCAGATGGAAGAGAAAACTCGGTGGCCACCAGGGATCTCGCGCCGGTCGGATGTGCGAACAACGTGAAGGAAACACAGATGTCTACGGATCATCAAGGAGCACAGAAACAGTCACCAGAACAGTCATCCATCGAGTCACCCCAGAGGACTATACCACCCACCCCGGAAATCAGGACCCTGGGTATGCCCGCCCCACAAAATATCACCACCCTAGAGTTGATGGCAGGACCTAATCCCATACAAAAGGATCCCCAGCCCACACGGCCACATGACCAATCAGTACTTCCCAATCCCACAACTCCACCAAGAAAGGCCGAAAGGCAGACCGCACTCCCCACCCCTATACTACTAACGAGAGGAGGTCCAGAAGGCAATGGAAGCCGGGAAAAATTTTGGACTTAGGAACTTACAAACAAGGCAAGGAGGACAGTGAGGGGGGGGGGAGGGGGAAATTTTTTAAGGAGGGGTTAATGTGGTGATATGTAATTACACCACTAGGTCACCAGGGGTCATCCCAGTGACCTTGTATATAAAACAGTCCAGAGCTACAGTTTGAGCCCTTCATCAAAGTAAGGCTTGACATCAATGACTTTCATGAAGGGCTCAAGGCTGAAACATCGGTTCTGTACCTTTGCCTTTGCTACATAAAGGACACTGTTTGACCTGTTGAGCTTCTCCAGCATTTTGTGTATTTACCTGTAGTTTCAACAACAGTTTCTTTCCAACAGCTATCAAACTTTTGACCCTCCCCTTTAACATCAATCAGAGACTGATGCAATACCACAAAAGGACTGTCTGCCCTATTGCATCACGTCATTTGCATTAGGATTACTGTCATTTTTTTATATATCCCATCTTATGCATTAATTGTCTGTTTAAATTTAATATGTTTACTATTGTAGTTTATCTTTACAGGCACCTATTTGGCTTGCGACAACTAAGAACTTTGATACATATGTACATTGTACAATGTGTATGACAATAAACCCATTAACATTGTCATTATGCTACTGAGAGAATGAAGGAATTAGCAACCAGAAGCAATGGTGGTTAGACGTTCTTTCTCAGCCACTAGACCAAGCATAGAGTTGCAGGAATGTTGTCTTCAAGAGGAGATTTTTGAACATAGCAAGGATAACGCATGGCGTTATTGGAACTCCATGGAATGATCATCAGAATGGTTCAATAATGAGTGAGCTGTTTGTTGCATAAATTGATCATTTTATGACTTAAATAGCAACATGGCAATATTGTACTTTAATTCTTGTGTATGGCAGGCAGAGGGAATGCAAACATTCCATGCATTAATAATTATTTAATTTGTTTGTGGCACACAAGAATGTAACCATCAAATTCAATACACAACAGGCTATACATTGGGGAAATAAATGCTTTTACTGTGGACCAGTGAATATCAGAACTAACCAGTACTATTCTGACCTCAAAAAAAAAGAATGATTAATTATTAAAGGGCACAAAAGCAATGAGAATGTGGAGATGAAGTACTGAAGGCTATGAATTCTTGTCTGGCATCATCAACAAAATTGTTCAACATCCTAAATAGCCATTTATTTTAATGCAAGTCAAAATCAAAATTATTTGCACAAAATTAATGTATAATGTAAATATGCTCACCTATATCACTCTTTAAATCTCTGCAGCGAGCACAGGTGGTGAAATGCACATGGCTAATCATTTCATACCCGAAATGCCATCACTTTACCTGTATTTCACTGGCTCATTTTTTCTAACAACCAAAAATAAACAATTCAATTTATCGGGTCCATATATTTCTCACAGAATTCCCATCAGTTCTTTCACCCCATTTATTTTCCTGCACCCCTCTCACATATGCATGGAAATTCCAACCTAATTTTCCTTCCACCTACCTTCTTATTTTTCTTTGGCTTGGCTTTGCGGACGAAGATTTATGGAGGGGGTAAAAAGTCCACGTCAGCTGCAGGCTCGTTTGTGGCTGACAAGTCCGATGCGGGACAGGCATCTACCTACCTATAGCAGGGATAATTTACAGTTGTTACTGCCTCTGACTTCAGATCAACCATTGTGAGAGTGAACCTGTAGAAAGCAACTGGCCCACACAGTCCTGAGACATGTCCATCGAACCTGTGCAGAAGTGTTCACAGATACCTTCTACCTCTCCCTGCACCAGACAGAAGTAGCCACCTGCTTTAAGAAGGCCACTGCTATCCTGGCACTAAGTTATTACTCATAACTATTATTTAAATTTATTGTTGAGTAGTCTGAAGATGAAGGGGTTACAGCTATTCCTGAATCTGGTGGTGCAAGCCTTGAGGCACTTAGATCTCCTTCAGATTTCAGATTTATTGTCAGAGAAAATACATGACATCACCTACAACTCTGAGATTCTTTTTCCTGGTGGCATGCAAGAATTACGATGAATTGATAACTGTACATAGCATAAACATATAAACAAGCAAAAAACTGTAAATAGATCATTAAAGTAAGCAAAGTGACTGCAATACCGAGAGAATAAAGGAAAATCAATAATGTGCACAAGTAAGAGTCCTTAAATGAATCTCTATTTTAGTTTGTCATTGAGGAGTCTGATGGTGGAGGGGTAGCAACTGTTTCTGAACCTGGTAGTGTTGAGTCTTGTGGCACCTATACATCTTTCTGATGGCAGCAGCCAGAACAGAGCATGCGGTGGCTGGAGTGGATCCTTGATGATTGCTGCTGCTCTCCAATGTCAGTGTTCCCTGTAGATTATTCAGTAGTGGGAAGGGTGTTGCATGTGATGGCCCAGTACCTTTTAGAGAGCTTCATGCTCAGGCATATTGGTAGTCCCATATCAGACTATGATGCAGCCAGTCAGCATATTTTCCATCACACCTCTGTAGAAATTTGTCAGTGTTTTTGGTATCATACCAAACCTCCACAAACTTCTGAGGAAGTAGAGGCCCTGAATGTGGTTTCTTCACAATGACATTGGTGTGTTGGGTCCAGGAAAGATCCTCCGAGATAGTGACTCCCAATAACTTAAATTTGCTCACCCTCTCCACCTCTGACCACCCAATGATCACTGGATTGTATACCTCTGGCTTTCCTTTCCTGAAGTCAACAATTACCTCCTTAGTTTTGGTGACATTGAGTGTGAGGATGCTGTTGATGCACCATGCAGCCAAGTTTTCAATCTCCATCCAATATGTAGACTTATCCCTTCCTTTATACAACCCATTACCATGGTTTCGTCGGCAAACACCTAACTGCCACAAACTCCTGAGGAGGTAGAGGCACTGATGTGCTTTCTTCACAATACCATTTGTGTGTTGGGTCCAGGACAGATGCTCTGAGATAGTGACTCACAACAACTTAAATTTGTTCACCTTCTTCACCTCAGAATGCTGCAAAAATTGCTTCAACCTCATCTATAAACTTGCAGGTAAAATTTATTTTTAATTTTAATTTAGATATAACAGGACCTTCTGCCTGCAAGCCTGTGCCACCAAAATAGACCAATTAACCTACATCCCCATACATTTTTGGAGGGTGGAATGAAACTGGAGCACTCGGAGGAAACTACACCCAGAGAGAATGTACAAACTCCATACAGACAATGCTGGATTTTAACCCTGGTCACTGGCGCTGTAATAGCTTTGAACTGATGGCTACACCAACGGTGATACCCAAATCTCAAAGACTTGGAATATATAATGGAGGCAGAAGGGACTAGTGGCTTGCTGCCAGAACCACATCAGGATACATCACCCTGTGGTACAGGAATTGGTTCACCTATGTCCACAAGAAATTGCAGAGGATTGTGAATGCAGATCACACAATCATACAAATTCCCGTCCCCTCGATCGGCTCCATCGACATTTCCCACTACCTTTAAAAGCAGCCAATATACTAAAAGGCACATACCACCCTGGCCACACTCTCTCCTCCCTCTTCTCATTGGGAAGAATATTTGAGAGTGAGATCATGCACTTGTCCTGTGTAACGAGCCCAGCAGCAACAGATATTCACCAAGACAAATGGTTACTTAAACAAAAGTTGCTTTTAATTATCTTTAAAAAGGAAAACAGAATCAAACTTTAACTTCTCTCTAATGACTTACTTAACTTAACCCCCTTCTAATTCTAAATGCATGTGTATTTAATGTGTGTGTAAGTTCAGAAAAGTTGTTTGGTTCAAAGTCCAATCTCACTTCTCATTCCTCCAAGTTCACTGGTTGCAGCCAATTCTTGTACTGTGCACAGAATTTAACATTTGTAAAGTTCACCAGGCTTTGGTGCTTGAAAGGTAAATAATTACTGCTCAGGAAGGTTCTTGTCAGTTTTCAGAGAGAGATTTGTTGTTCCTTTTACTTCCATCATCCACTTCGGTGTCTTGCTGAAGAAACCTGCCCCGTCAGAGTTCTCCAGATGATATTTCTTTCATGTCATCACAGAGTTCCTTTTTGTTTCTCTTATTCCAAGTGAAACATTAGACAATCAGTCTTCTCCTCTTGCATGAACCACAAGGGTTTGACCAGGCCGTCTTCCAAAATGGGGTATTTCACAAGCTTGCTTGTTTGTCCTGCTCCAGTCCCAGCTGCTGTCTGCTGTCTTTGACACTACAGAACTGATCTGTGTGTGTGTCTCTCTCTCTCAGAGAGAAAGCCTGTTTGACTCTCTCTGCTTGCAAAAACACATGACCCTCTTACAACAGCAAGCTCTCCTCCAGACAATGTGCGGCTTCGCAAGCTCTTTCATCTGTTGCCTTTTGTAAACAACAATCTATTAGTGAAGTCTCTCTTGAGCACTCTTCAAAGTTCTTGCAAAAGCTATGGGGCCCCACTATGTCCAGCATTAGCAGAGCTCCAATATTTCAAGTAAGATCTGTTTTAAAGTGTTTGTATGTGACCTACTCTAACAAAACTTTCCCAATTTATCTCCCAAAAACATATCTATATATTCTGTCACACCTGATTTTCTTGACCATATCCTCAATATTGCAAAAATCTACTAAATCATTAGTTATCTAACATAAGATCCCATCATATCCATATTAAAATAAACAATAAACACAACTGAAAAGTAAAACTTGTAGTACAATTCTGAATAGATTGTAGACAAACATGGAAAAGAAAATTTGTGAATTCAATAATCCAGATGTATATTTGTTGTTGGCTCATTTGTTGAACATATCCTTGAGCAATAGAATAAAGCAACCATCCGGACATATGGCATGCCAATTTTTGCAGTTCTGCAATAATTTTCTCATTTGAATGAAAGGCACGGTATGACTAGATGCTGCTTAAGTTCAAGGAACTTAAGATTTTTAAATAAAAATTGTAGGTCTTTAAACTGAAAATTCCTCCTCCTTCTGGATTAGCTTAGCAGTTAAGAGAATGCTATTACAGTGCCAGAGACCTGGGTGCCAAGACTTTGTATGTTCTCCCCATGACCTCCGTGGGTGTTCTCCGGGTACTCCATTTTCCTTCTACCTTCCAAAACATGTGAGGTTGGTAGGTTAATAGGGTGTAAATGGGTTGCATGGGTTTCAGGGCCTGAAGGATCTTCTCCCATGCTGTATTGTTAAATCAAATATGAAAAGAAAAACTATTCTCTGATGAAGGGACACCAATCCTCTTAATATTTTAAGCACATTTAGATCTGATGTCCAGTTTTAAAATCAGAGTGTATCTTGTGTAGAAATGTTGGGAATGATCAACCAGCAAACTCCTGTACGAGTATTGGTGAGAGGTACTAGCCTATTTAACGTAGCATATTCCTGAATATAACTGTGCGAATGACAAGGAACTTAAAATACAAATTATTGATATACTTATCGGTCAGCCTCCCAGACGATAATTGTGAGTGCACTTTGAATTACCTTTCTACCAGGTGCTCTTTAAAAAAAGACTGTCTTTTTTTTTAAAACCCTGCTCATGACTCCAGGCCTCATTCCCTTTCTAACTTTTGCTGCACTCATTTCCCAAGGCTATTCCAAGGAACACCACCGACACCCTTCAACTCTTGCTTCCTCCCTTTGGCTGACTGCCAGGCAGGAAACTCATCGACAGAGAATTACTGATTGGAAAAAACCTCTGTGACAATAATAATGAGTTTATTTTCAAATACCTAAATACAATGTACATATGCAGCCAATCAGGTGCAAAAGGTGCTGCCAAGTATGATAGTATACCTTAAGTTAACCTAGTATTGGAAGAGTTAATATATATACAAGATAGATAAATAAAATCAGTGCAGGGAAACTCTTTTGCTATTCCTCTCAGCAAATATGGCAAATATGACCTATCTGGGTAAGGTAGCAGCCAGACCAATAGTACTGTGTCAGTCCTGAGCCGCAGAAGGAAGGGTGAAGCCAGGTAGAGTGATAGTCATAGGGGATTTGATAGGGGAACAGATAGGAGATTTTGCAAATGCAAAAGAGTGTGTTGCTTCTCAGGTGCTCAGGTCCAGGATGTCTTGGAACATTTGCAGAATACTTGTAAAGGGGAGGTTGAGCATCCAGAGGTCATGGTACATTTTGACATAGATAGAAATGTGGTAGAGGTCACGTAAAGTAAGAAATTTAGGCATTAGGAAAGAGACTGAAGAGCAGGACCTCCAATGTGAGAATCTTTGGATTACTCCCAGTGCCACGAGTTAGGGAAGGTTAGAACAGGAAGATGGTGCAAACAAATGAGGAGATGGTGCAAGGGACAGGGTTTCATGCTCTGAGATCATTGGAACTTTTTCTAAGGAAGGTTTGACCTGTGCAATGGAACAGATTGCACCTGATCTGGAGGGGAAACAATATCCTGGCAGGGAGGATTGCTAATGCTATTGGGATATGATGGTGGTTGGGGCGGGGTGGAGGGACAATTAAACTAGATTCGCAGGGGAACAGGAATCAAAGTGAAGAGGCAGAGATAGAGGCTGTTGGCACACAAGTAGGGACAGCTAGTAGGAAGTTTAGTGGAAAGACAGGCAGATTGGCTAATTTAAATAAACAGGGACACAGAGTAACACATACAGGGCTAAATGTTTTATATTTAAATGCTTGCAGCATATGGATGACCTTGTAGTACAGCTGCATATTGGCAGGGATGATGTTGTGGACATCAGAGTCTTAGCTAAAGCATGGATGTCATTGGGAGCTGAATGTCCGATGAATAGTGTATCGAAAGGATAGGTGGCTAAGCAGATGGGGTGGCATGGAATAACATTAAATTATTAGAAACAGGTGACATAACATCAGAAGATGTAGAAACATTGTAGGTTGAGTTAAGAAATGGCAAGGGTAAAAGGACCTCATATAAATTACAACAGCAAATTGAAAAGGTGTGACAAAAGGCAGTGTTAGGTAATCATGGGCATTTTAACAAGCAAGTAGATTGAGAAAACCAGGTTGGAATTGAACCTCAAGAGAGATAATTTCTAGAATGCATATGAGATGGATTTTAGAGTAGCTTGTTGATGAACCCATGAAGGGATCGGCTGTACTGGATTGGGTGTTGTGTGTGTTGTGTGTGGAGGAAATATGGCCTCCCTGGCTGTCTGGAATATTATTGAAGCGTGTCCTCCCTGTCTGAAACTTATTCGGAAGTCACATCACCTGTGAATCAAGGTTTGACTCCAGCCACCCATCAGTGTACACTTCGCCATTGGCTAATTTAAATAAACTAGATTCATTATTGGCTAGAAACACAAATTAGCCCTCTATATAACACAAATGCATAGCCTCATAGTCCAAGCTCCAGACATTGATCCACGTCAGGTTGCTACTGTGGACATCGCTGGAAATGTCACGAGTAAGGTGTGCACTACACTGAAGCTGAGCCATAGTATATACTTCCAGGGAATCATGTCCCCATTGATAAGGTGAGTGAAAGAGTCCCTGTTTGTTGTGTGTATTCTCAAGTGTGTGAGCATGTCGAGTACAGGTTCATTATTGTTGGAGTACAACCTAGGTCAAAGATAACTATCTATATCATTGCATAAGTCAATAGTAATCGAGTACTGTTTAACACTCTCCCCTGTGTGTTAATTAAAGTTACAAGTGATTGTAACACTTGTGTCCAAACGCGACTCTCTGTGAATCTACCGAACCTTTTACTCTTCCCAATACAATAACTGGAACTGCAAGCAGGGTTCAAAGAGTTTTGGTTAGACATGTGGAGTACTAACCATGTAATTATGATTACAAGTGTGTGCATGGATGCTCTGTTGGGTTCAGGTGTGATTGTATACCTACTCACCCACAGATGCAGCAGGAAGTGATCCACAGATAGGGAAGGATCGGATTATAAGATCCCAGGTGGACCAATGATCACCAGGGGATCAGCCTTTTGTGACATGGCTCCCAAGCCATGCCATGCCGACCACGTGGATCGACAAGCTGGACCCCATGAAGTGAAGATAGAAAACCACGTGGTCTCCCTCCTGGAGGAATCAGGTTTCTCCAAGGCCAGGTTGAGTTGAAGGGGAGACCTATGGTTACCAATATCCCTTCCTAGGTGTCAATGGATTATCACATCCAATTTAAGTAATCAGAGCACCAGAAAGATAGGGAGATGGAAGCCCTGCTGTATCACTGTTGTGCACTACAGGAGGCAGTGAGTAACCTAGTAACCAACCTAGAAATTAATGTCATGGTGGCAGCTTCCAAACTGGTTGAAACACAGCAGCTACAAGCATCTCACTGGTCTGGCTCACAGCTTGACCAAGGAGAATTCCAAACCATTGTTCAGCCGGGGAGAGAATTGACAAATGGTTGGTGATGTGCACATGTGGATGGATGGTGATGACCATGAGGTAACTGAGTCCTATGACACATGTTCTTCCCCCTGTGTGCCGAGCCTCTGAAAGCCCTACCATTTACCACGCGGTCCCATGTCTGCCATGAGGGAACCCTGTCAAAACTCCAAAATGGGGGGGACATTGGGTGGGCACATATGTGGTCACTATGAGATAATGGAGATCCAGGATTATTTAGCCAAGGAGCTAACTGGGCTAGGGGATCAATACCACCAGTGTCCAGGTGAACACCTAGCCATACCACTGCCATGGTTGTGAGACAAGGGAGTCCCCAATTTCATTCTCTCTCATCAGGAAGTGAGCACCCTGGGTGGTCTGACTAAACAACAGACGATTGGCAATGCCCTATGGGCACCACCAGAAGGGGTCAATGATGGCACCATCCTATGGGAATGGATGGTGACTGCAGTCCAGGCCAGGTTCCCTGCCCTCCTAGAAAGGGGTCTACATGGCTGGCTACAGTGGCACACCATTAGCATGGGGACATGAATCATTAGGGAGTGGGCACTGATCATGGGTACCTGCGAGCATCACTTCCCTTGAAGCACTCTGGTAACATCATAGTTAGTCCTAATTCATCTCTGAAAAAAGCTCTTAATTGAAAGTAGCAGAAGATTGTGTTGTTCAGAATATTATATTTATTTTTTAACTGTTCAAATAACATTAGTTGCCCTTTCACATAACAATCTTTCATATACCTGATCCCTTTACGAGACCATGTATGTAGAATGTTCTTATCCATTTTTAAAGGAATTCATTTATTTTGATTCAAGGGCATTTTTGGAGATATTTTTCCCTTTGTTCCAATTAAATTATTCAAATTGTACCAAATATTCAAAATATGCTTTGTTAAAGGTGCATCCTTTCCACCAGAAATAGATTTAGTGTCCCATCTATATATGAGATCTGCTACTCTCTCTCCGATTTGTGCATTGCAACTTCCACCCATGAAGGCTTATCTCTTCCATCAAATAGGGAAGTGACAAATTTCATCTGGACCGCCCAATAGTAATATTTAAAATTTGGGAGTTGAAAACTCCTCATATGATATTTCCAAGTTAATTTTCGCATGGAGACTCTGGCTAACTTACTTTTCCAAAGAAATTTCCTGATTAATTTATTCAAATTTTGAAAAAAACTTCTGTGGTAATGATATTTGAAGAGTCTGAAAAAGGTACTGTACATGCGGGAATATATTTATTTTAACACAATTAACTCTTCCAATCAAGGCTATCGGAAGAATTATCTATTGATTTAAATCGTCTTCAACTTTCTTAAGCAATGGGAGGTAGTTGTCTATGTTATTAATGGGACCTGGAATAGCTCTTTCCAGCGAGTTCCCAATTTCTTCTGATCCCATTTCTTTCCCAGATGTAATTTTCAGGCTTGTCATTAGGATATTCACCACTTTGATCTGTTGGATCACCCTCCTTTAGGTGTGCTTGTTGTACCTGTGAATGCATCTCTCAAAAAAGTTTTAGTTCGATTACTCAAATATTTGCTCATGCCATCACCTAATGATAATAAATCCATCCTTACTGCCAGTGTAGGCTTTTATCCTCAAGGCTGTCCGTGGACCATCTCTGTAGCAGATAGCCCCGACTTAGCCTGTGGTGTCATCCGCATTTTAAATAATGTTAGGGGTAGCATCTTTTAGGCAATTTTAGTCCTATTTATTCGGTCAATTTCGCCAGCTTAGTTTTTTAATGCTGCCTGGGGTTAATTGGAGTAGTGGAACCACTGTAAGATCCTCATTTCCTTATACAATTCTTCATTTATTTTAGCTAAAAAGTGAGGACCATTATCTGAACTCAGTGCCTCGGGCAGTCCATGGCAGGGAATTATTTCTCTTAACACATTTTTAAACTAATAGTCAAAACAGTAAAACAAAATCTTATCTAACAGTCAAGGCAGTATTGTCTTTAAATAAAAAGAAGAAATGGCTAATTATAAACACAAAATATAACCTCCTGGTATTTACAGTAAGATATTTATTATTCCTTCCTTGCCAATGTGCATATAAGCAAGTAACAAAGATATCAAGTACTGTACATATGTTTGGCCAGCTGGCATAATCTTATATCTGAGTATTTGTCTACAAAATTTGCTGTTTGTATTTTTTTTGTTATCTTGTCTCTGTTACTGAGTTGTTGCATTTCAATGCATTCAGAAATCATATGATCTTGTTAATTTTCAATACAACCACATATTGATTGCTTTGCCTTTGACAGTTGGCAAGAACACTAGGTTAACTTGTGATTGAGCTTAAAGAGTCCTCATCTTAAAGAAAATTGGGGTGTTTAGGTCAACATGATGCATATTCAGTGATTATCAATCATTGTTCTTCTTCAAAGAACATAGTCACTGGGTTAGAGGAGGGGCACCTGTTTGCCACCAATGGGTTCCTCGGGGTGTCTCTGCATCACTTACACCTGTGAAGTGTTGAACTGACAGTGCTTTGCATAGTTGCTGTACATCGGTGACCATTTTTTCAGTTAATGCATGTAAATCTAAAGCAACGACTCGTAAGTCTTAGGATTTTAACCCTGTACTGCCCTGCGGGTTATATACATTTCAAATAAAGCTGACGGCAATACCTTTATCCAATTCAACCCAGTTTAATTCTGACAATTTAGCCAACTTATTCGTTAAGGTTCCACATAAATCAATAATATCAAGACAATACTGATACTTACATACTCTAAGTAATTCTATAAACTCAATCTATATACATTCAAAAGATAGGCATTCATGCCCTTCCCTTAGGGCACTTAATTTCTTTATCAGGATTATTTTATGGACAAATGATACATTCTTTCATTTGGTAGGTCCTATTTTATAAAATTACTGATATGCTACTCCTATGTCACTCCTCCTTAGTCAAATATATTATTGCATGTATGTGAGTAGTACAGGTAAAAAAAATTACATTAGGTACAGAAATTGTCCAGCAGGATGGTACATCATTCAGTTTCTGGATTTATGGCACATACCCTGCTGTTTACAGAGCTTAGTGAAATTGGCAGGGCAGGGGCGTCCCCCTGAAGCTTCATTCCCATATCAGGCAAGACCATTCTATTTTCAAGCAGTTTATCATTTTCTGAATAAATGGTGAAGGGATGGTTTATACCACCAGCTTTTGCAGCAGCTTCTGCGTAAGCATTCCCAAGAGCTGCATGGTTCTGGTATGGGCATAAATATTCCTGTTCCTTTCCCTATCATGTAGGTTCTCGTAAGGGCAAACAATTCAAATTGCTGGGAAACTGGATGATCGAAGGCAGCTGTCTTTATTACTTCATTTCTGTCTTTTTCACTTTGGCAGTGCAGACCTCTATCATCAACAAAAGCTGACCAGTCAATAAATCAAGTTGTAGTTTCATCAATGGGACTGTCTATTAAATCTTGTCATGCCAGAAGTCAAAAGATAATTATGCTGCAAACAATCCTAATCTGGTTTTTCAAGATCATCTCGAAGCAGTGTTAAAAAGGCTGTCGAACTAACTATAATAGTCATGGAAGGATGAATTCACTAAGGGAAAAGTTCATAGTGGCTCAAAAGGGCTTGAGTCATGTGGCCTGTTTGATTAGATGTCAAGAGAGTTGCCACTGAATACTGGATGTATTTCACTCTGGGTTTCAAAGGTGTCTCAGTTCTCTCTCTCTCTCTCTCTCTCTCTCTCTCTCTCTCTCTCTATTATTCGGCCAGAAGGTCATTTTTGCTCTTCTTGGTTGATCGTTGTATAAACAATGTGGCAGGTTATTTTTTGTTTAGGCATTGCAATGTCTGACCTGCAGCATAAGTCTAGTGAACTTCCAAAATTCCAGTGCAGTGTCCTTGGGGAGGGGCTTAATTTGAGATTACAACACTGCAGGAAGTTGAATACCATTTCTTAACTGTTATTAATGTTCAATGGCTGTGAAGCTGTGAGTTTTTTTTTAAACCATTTCTTCCTCACTCATGCACAGTTTCATTATTCAAACAAAAGGTGGGAGGCAAACTTTGTCAAGTTTATTTTTTCCAAAATGATCCAACAATTCTCCATCAAAACTCAGTCTTTATCGTAACCAGTGAAACCCAGGACTGGTGATTCTGGCTGCTGGGGTACATATAGGGGTAGTCTCGCCCACAAGGTATCTTTTGATTCCTCATCCTCATCATTCTGCAACAATAGGATCACCCTGCCTGACATCGGGTCCCTGAGGTTTTCTTCTTTCACTCGTTTGCCACTTAATTTCTTCCCTCTCACATTCAGGCTGCAGGACTTCTCAGTTTTCTTTAAATTACTTTGCTACACTCTTTTCCTACACTTATCTCTCCCTGTTATTCCCTTTGTTTCTTTTCCAACTGTTTATTTTTGAAAAAGATTACTAGCTTATTTTAGTCCATAACATGTTTTATCTTTGAAGAGTTCCAAGTAGATCATTTGTTGTGGGCTCAGTTAACACTTAATGTGGTCTTAGAAAAATGCCCATACAGATTAGCAGAACAAAGGGTTAAGTCAGTCACAAAGGGATAACAGAAATCTCTCTCTCTCAGGTAGGGGTGTGGGCAAAAGAGTGCACTACCATTTTAATAGTAAATACCATATCTTTAATCTGAAATGGTAAATCAGTTTTGCATTCTATAGTTGGTGCTGGTCTGTTCCTTATTTAATTTCTATTCCATATTCTAGTTTAATATGCTGCTCATCCAAATAACTTGGCTGGGTTAGTTTCTGTAATTCCTGGAGAAAAGTTTAATTCAGGAGACCATTGGCTTGGGTCAGGAGTCTGAATCCTGCTCTGGGTGGGAACCAGATTTATATATTGACTCAGAGGAGGCATGGACAGGATTAAAAAAGGAACAGACATTGAAGGGGGAGCAGATGGCGGGGATTATCTCCACTCCTGATGAATATCCAGGGGGTGGTCCTACGTGTTGACCTCCTTGAGGTTTTGGAAGAGGGGGATAAATGGGTGGGGGGGGGGGGGCACATGGCCAGCCATCCTCCTCCTTATCTGTTTCATTTTGGAACAGTTTTGGTAAGCCAGACATGGACGGGTCTGGCCCCTTTTTCTGGTATATATCATTACCTTTGTCTTTTCCCTTTGCTTTTCAGCCTTTTCCCTATCGTGCTCCTCACATTGATACTTCAGTAGCTCCCTTCCCATCCTCTTTGACTTGCATTATGTTCCCAATTTGTCTGTTTAGACCTCTGATTTATTTCCTCAGCTTCAGTTCTCCAAGCCATTATTAGTAGTTTGCGCTGATCTCCTGTATCCCTCTTCTAAGTAGCTCTTCTGTTCCTTTACATTTAGCTAGATCCCAGGATCCTCCCAGAGGTCATTCCTCATTTTTTTCTTTTCTTCTCTTAGGCGCCGGTCAATTTTTGAAACAATCATTCTTTCATTGGATTTTTATTACATATCTTACCAGAGGCGGGGCGTGGCTTAGGGCGAAGACATGGAAAGACACTTACCCCAGCAGAACTATTAAAAACCTGACTTTTAAAGTTCTTATAACTTTTATACAGTTGATATACTTTACAAAGCAACTGTGAGGAAAACAAAAGCACAAGCAGTAACAAAAAAGACTTTTAAACAGCTATCCAGTATGGAAGAACTTGGGCCTTCCTTTGAAATGGAGCCAGCAGAGTCGATTCCTGCTCACCCAAGACTGCAACGGCTGTCCCTGAGTAAGACTCACTTGACTCCGACGCAGACTTCATGAAGCGTCACGGAAGATGGCACAGGTGCCCGAAGACATCCTTCTCCAGATTACAAGGAGCATCCGCGCATGTGCGCTATACTGAGCTTGGCCCGAACTGCAGGGGGACCCAACTTCTTTTGGCCCAGTGATGCTAGATTGACTGGAGGGGGGATCTGAACTCGCAGTCAGGCTGAAATGCAATCTGTGTCAATGGAGGAGGAAGAAGGCGACATCTGAGGGGGACTGGAGAAAGAAGATATTTATCTAGGTATGGAGGAGGAAGAAACTATAATATATAAGAGTCGTCCCATATCTAAACAGATATCAACAAATTTTAAATCTGACCCTCATTATTCAGACCCAGTAAGTCAAACTGATATATCCAAACAGATAGAGGATTTGGCAAGTCAGATGGGTCAAGGTTTTTCATCTATGAAGGAACAACTTACTGATAAGAAGGGAGAGATATCATCTATTAAGATGGATGTGGCAAAGATTGTGAAATTAGTGTATAAGGTGCAAGATAAATTTAGGAAGATTGAAGAGGATTTTCCTGACTGTGAGGATAATCTGGAGTAATATAAAGAAAAGATGGGTCAGATGGAGGATTTATTTACTCATTGAGAAATTCATAGAAATTATTCATTGAAGAAAATTGAGGCATTGGAGAATCAAAATCAAAGGAATAATGCTAAGATTGTTGGTCTTCCAGAAGATTTTGAAGGTCCAGACCTGGTTCAATTTTTCCTGAAGTGGATTCCTGAAGTTTTGGGGAAGCAATATTTCCTGAATGGTTTGGAATTGGATAGAGCTCATAGAGCAATAAGAAGGAAACCTCTTCCTGGTCAAGCTCCACGTTCTATCCTGATTAGATGTTTACGCTATCAAGATAGAGAATTGATTTTAAGAGTTGCAGTTCAAAAATGCGAGAAGTAATCAAGGCCCCCAGGTAGTTAAGAATAATAATTTTTTTTATGCTGATTTGAGTCAAGTTGTTATTAAACGATGTAAAGAATTTAATTCTGCCAAAGCTGTTTTGTGGAAGAAAAGATATAAATTTGCTTTTCAGTATCCTGCTGTCCTTAAAGTTTTTATGGAGACTTTCAATCTCAGTTCTTTATTGATGATGCTGAAGCTCTTATCCGGTAATTCTTAACCGGATAATAAACAGACGAAAAGTCAGGAAAGATTTTTTTCAACAACCTGCACCAGTCTAGAAGGAGACGAAGAATGGAATGTGAGAAAATAAATCTCAGCAGTTGGTTGAAATTGATATCGATGATGATCAAGTTAATAGAGATCTGGAGGAAGCTTATAATACTTGAAATGACTTGTTGGTTATTAATTTGTTTTGTTCTGTTCGGGGGGGTTTGAATACTGACCCTTCTGAAGTCATTTGGCCACTTTATGGCGCTGGTCACTCCTGTACAATTGAGGGAGGAAATACTGTAGTACAGTATTTTTCCTTTTTTGGGTTTTTTAGATTTTCTTGTTTTTTTTGTTGTTACCATGAAGAAGAGTTCCATCATATATGGTAATGTGGTCTTTGAAATGAATTAGAATGATGGCTAATTTAAATTTTGATGCTTTTAATGTTAATGGGCTTAATAATCAGATTAAGAGTAAAAGAGAATTGGCATATTAAAAAGTTGAAGATTGATTATACTTTTTTGCAAGAAACACATTTGACTGAGAAGGAACATCAGAAATTGAAAAGAAATTGGGATGGTCAAGTTATAGTGTCTTCATTTAATTTGAAAGTAAGGGGTGTAGCAATTTTGATTAATAAAAAGTTATCTTTTAAATTGGAATCCGTTTTTGAGTTAGTTGGTAGACCTTTAGTTGTTAATTGTAATTTTTTTTCTGAATCTTGGACTTTAATGAATATTTATACTCTTAATATAGAGGATGAGAAATTTATGTTGGATTCTTTTCTTAATTTAAAATAAGCACATGAAAAAAATTATGGTAGGAGGTGATTTTAATTGTTGTTTGGACCCATTACTTGATAAATCTCCAAAAGCAGTAGTTAGGATTAAAATGGCTAAACATATTCTGGTACGTTAATGAAAGATATGAATTTAGTAGATATATGGAGGAGATTAAATCTGAAAGAGAAAGATTTTTCATTTTATTCATTTTGACATGATTCTTATTCTAGAATAGATTTATTTTTGGTATCAGCACAATTACAAGGTCGTATATTGAAAAATGAAAAAAAGTAGAATTTTGTCTGATCATTCTTTGTTATTAATCGTGTACAGTTTCAGAGAGAATTGATAATACATATTGATGGAGATTTAATTCTTTGTTACTGAAAAATGTAGAATTTTGTAATTTTATAAGAGATCAAATATAGTTTTTGAAAATAAATATGGCTCAGTTAACAGTAAATTTGTTTTATGGGCTGCTTTAAAAGCATATTTGTGGGACAAATTATTAGTTTGACTGCTAAAATTAAGAAATAACATGTAGCTGATGTAACTAAATTAGAGAAGGAGATAGAGATATTAGAAAAAGATTTACAGCAGGATTCAACAGAGTTTAAAAAAATACATTTAAGTAATAGGAAATTACAATATAATTTATTACAAACTTATAAGATTGATAAGTTATTACAGAGAACTTGACAAAGATATTAATTAGGGGAAAGAGCTCATAAAGTTTTAGCTTGACAGTTAAAAATGGAACAAGTCTCAAGAACAATAAATGCTATTAGAGATGATTCAACAATTACATATAAACCTCAGGAGATTAATGAAGTGTTTAGAGAATTTATGAAAAATTATATACCTCTGAAGTAGTGGAAGATGAGGTTAAAATTGAATTTTTTAAATCTGATCTGGATTTACCTTTTTTGAGTGGTAAGGATGTCAAAGATTTGGATGCTCCTTTTACTGATTATTTCATTGGATGCAAAAATGGCCTTTGATACAGTAGAGTGAAGTTTTTTATTTAAAGTTTGAGAGAAATTTAAATTTGGCCCAATTTTTATTGGTTGGATTAATGCTTTATATAAAATTCCTACTGCTAGAGTTGTGACAAATGGACAGTTATCTTTACCTTTTACATTGACCAGATCAACTAGACAAGGCTGTCCTTTGTCACCAGCTCTGTTTGTATTAGTTATTGAACTTTGGGTCAGATGATTAGACAAGAAATAATATTAAAGGTATTAAGATTAAATCTGATGAATTTAAAATTAATTTATTTGCAGATGATGTTTTGATATATTTAACAGAATCTCAGAATTTTTTGAGGAGTTCTCATGACAGATTGGAACAGTATGGAGAGATATCAGGTTATAAAATTAATTGAGAAAAGAGTGAAATTATGTCATTAGCCAAAATGAATTATTCTTCTTGTAAGCATATTGTGAAATTCAAATGGTCAGATTAGATTAAGTACTTAGACATTAAGTAAATAGTAATTACATAGTCATTTATATGAATTAAATTATTTACCGTTATTGTCTAAAATTAAACATGATTTGAATCGATGGAAAGATTTATCAATTACATTAATAGAAAGAATTAATTGTATTAAAATGAATATTTTTTTCAAATTCAGTATTTATTTCAATCTATTGCTTGTAAGTTTCCTCAAAACATTTTTAAGGATTTAAATGCTTTGGTGAGGAAATTTTTATGGAAGGATAAGATGGTAAAGGTATCTTTACAAAAATTAACTTGGAAATATGAATTAGGAGGTTTGGAACTCCCCAGTTTTCAAAATTATTATGATGCGGCACAATTGAAATTTATCAATAGGATGTTTAAAATGGATATGGGCTAATACTGAATTATCTCAAATTGGTGAGAAGAAGATGGATCATTTTATTTATAGATGGAATCCTAAGTTATTGAGTAGTTATAATTTACCTGTTTTGAAACACTTAATGGATTTATGGCATTAAAAAATGAAGTTATAGGTACTCAAGGTAAGATTTCAGGCAAAACTACGTTGTATCAAAATAAGCTTTTCTCCTTTATACTTAATAATCAGCTTTTTAAGTTATGGGATCAAAAGTGTATTAAATTGGTGCAAGACTGTTTTGATGCAGGATATTTTATTTCTTTTCCAAGAATGAAAGAAAAATATGATATGTCTTCAAATACTATTTTTTTCTTATTATCAAATTAAAGCTTTATTATTGGATAATTTTGATCTAAGTTTGAAATTTTACTTACTGAAGGCAGTAAGAAGGGATTTATATCTGAGATTAGTGCTTTATTACAGAATAAAATGCCTAAATTGAATTTACATAAATCTAGATTGAAATGGGAGAAAGATTTAGGTTAACATATTCCTCAGGATGATTGGATGAATTTATGCAGGGATAGTATGACTAAAATTATAAATGTAAGGTATTGATTAATTCATTATAATTTTATTCATCAAATATATTTAACTCCAGAAAAATTAAGGTGATACAATTTTATTTCTTTGGATTTATGTTTTAAATGTCATAAGGACGTAAGTTCTTTTTTATACTCTACTTCGCTATGTGGAATAGACTTAAGGAACTTTTAGAAGTTATTTTGAAAGTGAAATTTTCATTAGATCCTTTAGTATTTTTGTTGGGTAATATTAAGAGGTTGAGTTTAGAATTAAGATTAAATAGATTCCAAATTGCATTTTTTGAGATTTGTATTAACTGTAGCTTAAAAATGTTTGGCAATTACTTGGAAAAATTAGTCTGATTTGAGTATTCAGAGATGGCATGTGAAGATTAGGTCTTGTATTCCATTGGAGAAGATAATATATAATTTGCATGATAATTTTTTTTAATTGTAAAACTTGGAGCCCTTATTTTGATTATATGGGTTTGAGTTTTTGAACCCCCTGGCTGCACAGTAGTGGTGTTACTCCAACCCATGGTAATTAATTGATGAATTTTGTTGTTACGGCTGATTTCTTCTTCTTTCTCTTTCTTTCTTTCCTCTTTTTCTTCTTTGGAGTAGGTTAGTGGGGAGTGGGGTTGGGTGGATGGGTTAGGGAGGGGGGTGGGGAGTTATAGGGGGTTAATTTATTGAAAATATCATGTGCCTTTTTTGAATTGTTTCTAAGTTTTATTCATTAATTGTATGTTTCAATATCTGCATCATGGTCAATCAATAAAATATTTAAATAAACATATCTTACCAGAAGAAAAGTTTAATTTTAGTCTTAACAAAATATACTGCATAGACAGGTTGGGAACTGCCAATAATTATTAACCTTACTTTGATTACTAAGCAATATCCCTGTATCTAATTGGGATCCCCAAAGTTTCCACATTAGTTGTTCTGCCTTGGCTGTATTACTAGTAGTACAAATTCTTCTTCCTGCTTGCCATGTTTTGTTTGTTTGGGTCTCACTTAAATTCTTCTCATCACCTGAGTGCAAATCACACATCGCCTTTACGAGAGAACCTTTTTAACTCTGTCCCACACTCACCATAAATTTACCTGGCCAGCCTTTTCTGGCCTCCTGTTCAATTCCTACTCCTTTTTTTTTAACTCAGCTGTGCAATTCACTGTCTAATTTAAATTTCTACCCTTAATCTTTACCATACATTGGATACAAATAACACATTGGCTGTCCCAGGATCCCACATCACTCATTTCCGATATTTTACCCAAAGGAGTGTTTACTCCTGATTTATCACACACTTGTCCTGTGTTGTCCTTTTATTCCTCTGCTCCCACTTCAGGGTCCTGACCTTCGCTTGGGGAATTTCTCCTCTTAACAAGCAGTATGGAACTAGGACAACATATTTAACCCTTCCCTGGGTGAATCCTCAAGCCCTTATTTTCCCCTGGATGAATCGTCAAGCCCTATCTTATTTTCTGACAGCGAATCCTTGAGCCAACCTTCTCTGGGAAAATCCTCAAGTCCTATCTTCTGCATGCTTGATATGAGACACTCTCGGTTCTTCTGAAGCCCGTCAGCATCGAGCTGTCAGAGGAGGGGATCAGCTGGACTGACAGCTTAAGAGGAGAACTGGGAAAGACTGGCTGTTCTCCAGTCTTTAGGTGCCGGCTTAGTCAGTCACTTACATCGTCTGGTGAGAACTTCTCAATTGGACTCCTAGCTGACTGGCCAAATGTTGTTCTTTTTTCCATCGCTTACAAATGTAAAAAGGACAAAGCACACAGAACTCTAACCAATTAACCCTTTATTGTGCAACAAGATGACCTGAGAGAGCCCTTTCTGCTTTCACACACTTGAAAGCAGTCTCGTGGGATCACTGACAAACAAAGGGATGGATCACATATTTATACATTCAAGCAATTTAAAAAAAGGTAACATCAATCACAAATTCACATGATCTGAAAGTAAAGCCGGCATGCAGGTATTAGCTTTTACTCTAAATTTGAGGCCCCAGTTCAAGGTTCAAAAATATGTTAGCACCAAGATAAATTATTTTATTAAAACTCAGTGAAAATACATTCTTCCTATCTTTTCTCACATTCCTGCAAGACTTTCAGCCTTGACCCCCTTCCTAGGCACCAATTCCACTCAGAGGCTCTAAGCCCAGCATTGCTACTAACTTTTCACATTTTCCTCATTCACTGAATCTCAACAAGCTTCTTAATAAGCCTCTAATATTCTAAGGATTTCTGAGGATCTTTGTCCTTATTATTTCAAACCCACTTGGCCTCATTGCGTGATTATAGACAGAAATGCCAGATTTCCTCCTTTTGTTTACAGAGGAATGAGAGACCACTTCTATTGACCCATGAAAGGGGTTTTAAAGTTGCAGAAGAAAAACTGCACTCTACTCGACTGACCCATGAAAAGGGTTTTCTACTTGCAGAGGAAAAACTGCACTCTTGTCTACTGACCCACGAAAAGGGTTCTAATTGCTGAAGAAGGCACTCATCTAAAAAGGACATTTCTCTGAAGCACCTCAACCAGGGTGTCATAAGTAATTAACCTTCCATCAGGCCCAGTCTCATTCACCCATCTCTGGAACTGCTAACTTCATTTTAAGGTCTGCATGTCTCAACCATTTAAAGCCTTCTTAAAGCCTGTGTGTCTCACCATTCATCTAATACCTGCATGCTTTAACCATCTAAAGACTGCATGTCACCTCAATTTCAAGCCCAGGTGTCATCATTGAATTTCTGAACTGCCTTCCCAGAATTGAGCCATGAGAAGTAGTGGCTTGGGGTAATCCACACACAAGAGTTTAAGTTAGATAATTGTGTATAAATATAGTTAAGTTTAGATAAGTTAGTTACATTGGATTAGGTATTATATAATTGTTAATTAATAATTAAAAATATTATTTCAAATATAACACAAATAGAAGACACAAGGTGCTCAGAAAGCTGAATAGTCTCAGGAGAGATATGTCTCCTGGACCACATGGTTTGCATCCCAGGGTTCTGAAAGAAGTAGATGCAGAGATTGTAGAGGCATCAGTAATGATCTTTTAGTCAATTCTGATATGGTCCCAAGGACAGGAGAGAGACAGAAAAAATGAAACGGTAGATCGGTTTGCCTGATGTCAGTGGTTGGGAAGATGTTGGAGTCGATTATCAAGGATGAGGATATGGAGTACTTGGAGGCACATGAAAAGATAGGCCAAAGCCAGTATAGATTGCTAAAGGGAAAATATTGCTTGACAAACCTATTGGGATTTTTTTAAGAATTGAAAGGCAGATGAGATAAAGTTGCAGTTGACATTGTGTGTTTGGATTTTCAGAAGTCCTTTGACAAAGTGAGGCTACTTAACAAGATAAGAACCCATGGTAAAATATGAAACATGCTAGCATGGGTAGTCCATTGGCTGATCAGCAGGAAACAGAGTCAGAATATAGGAATCATATTCTGGTTGGCTGCCAGTTGCTGGTGGTACTCAACAGGGCTCAGTGTTAGGGACGCTTGTTTTTGATATTGTATGTCAATTATTTAGATTATGGAATTAATGGCTTTGTGGCCAAGTTTGCAGATGATGTGAAGATAAGTTGGAGGAGTAGATAGTGCAGAGGATACATGGAGGTGGTAGAAGAGCTTGGAGAGATTAGGAGAATTGAGAGAGAAGTGAAAAATGAAATACAATGTCAGAAATTGTACAGTCAAACACTTTGGTAGAAAAAAAATAAACGGGCAGACTATTTTCCGAATGGGGAGAAAATTGAAAAATCCAAGATGCAAAGGGACCAGGGAATCCTCGTGAAAGATACTCTGAAGTTTAACTTGCAGGTTGTGTCGGTGGTGAAAAAAAAGGAAATGCAATGCTGGCATTCATTTCAAGA